>NW_009920531.1:0-54707 GCF_000696875.1 Nestor notabilis | reverse complement strand
GTTCAGCAAAATATGTAAGCACATGCTTAAGTCCAGAACTGTGGATAGAATGACTAGAGGCTACAAGTGAAAGAAAGTAGGAGCAAACTCTCAGTGTAACTGGACAGTGTAACCCATTGTACTCCTTTTACTAAGCTCCATAGTAAGTGCTCTTAAACATTGTTTAAGTCTCCTTGTAAGATTTTTTTTTCCAGATTTCAAATGTTGTTAAGTATATTTTTCAATTTAAGTTTTTCCACTGAAATTAATTAAATTTTGAGTAGAAAACTTGTCCAACAGAACTGGGACAGTGATTATAAAGAAGTGATCAGCAGGTTCTGCTGGTCAAACAAATGCACATTAGATCTGTAAAAAGTGGTTTAATTAGCCAGCAAGTTTCCAGGAAACCAAGGCAGGCATTCACAGTCCTTGCAATAACAGAAATTCAGACTCTTGCTGAGACAATGAGGGACCTAGTTGCATGGTGAATCCATGATTATCTTTCTCTCCACACATTTCTGCTTGTCCTTCTCACCTAGCTTAGGAGAGCTCTTTTCAGAGAGAATTTCAAGGGCTGTTTTATTTGTTAGGAGACAAGGAGGCACTAATAAATTCCTCTGTGTGAGGTATTTAATTACATAATAATGTGTACACTAATCAAGGTAAATGTGTTTGTGAAAACACCTTGATATGGGAACAGTTAATCACCCAAGGCATTGCTTCTTAACACACCTTGGAAGTTAACTTAATTAAATTAATTAGAACAATGAAAAAATGAACTGTTTATTGGTCTACAATGGCCTGAAGCGAGTGCTTTTCCACCAATGCTAGGAAATCTCCCAGACTGCAAGTAATTTTTTTCTGAGCCTCTATTTCTTGCACTTATGGCAACTTGTGAGGAGCCTGGAACTGGTGACATTTTCCTCTACAGCCTTAACATCTGAACTCTTTGTCTGCAGCAACCAGGTGACTCATACTCAGAAGTACTGTACCCGCTGCCAAGACCCAGTAAATGAACTCATCTGTGAGCTGAGCTCTGCAGCTATGTGCTAGTTAGAAAAGAACAGTTAATACGCAGGGGATATACTTGCTCACAATCAAAAGCCAACAGAGACGTGTGGAAAGATACCTTATTATCTCTAGTAAGCTTTGCATTGGATCTCATTATCCATTATCACTTTCTACTTCCAAATACTGCATCTAGTACAGCCATTTGCAATCTTGTTTTTCTGGTGGATCCAACTAACGAATACAATTATGTTTTCCCCTGTGGCTTCAGCAAATTCTTTATGACCATAACTTTTGACAGACATATAGCTGGTCTATAGGAACATGTCTGTGTGTCTGGTCACACATGAAGCTTTTAGCTGTATGTGGACACCAGGGCTGACTTAAGCTGTAGATTCATCTATAATTTAAGATGCTGTTGTTGTCCAGGATAATGTTGATGTGGAAAAAAACCAGACACACTAAGCCTTTCTTTTCTGCTCCGTTGTCTTCCTCTCCTTCCTCTTCCTTTTCTCCTCTGGAGAAAACATTTCTATAGTGCTATGGAGAGACAAATCTACTGGATGAAATATATGTATTTTCCTTGCCTACCTTAAAAAAAAAAAAACTCCTTGACTTGATTCTTAGTGTTGCCACACAAAGATTTGTTTTAGCACAGGATGGGGAGGATTTGCTACAGGAGATGGAAGGAGAGGCTGGGTTAGCATGCAGTGGGTCTGCTTTATGAAAGCAGTAGCTTATGCTGACTTAAATCATGTATGAAATCAATGCTGTAATGATGTAAGTGATGTAAGTTGAGTGAAGTAAGCAAAAGTGTTGGAAGTACACCAGACGAATGGTTGTACGCAACTTTTATCCATGCATTGACCTTTTGGAAGTGACCTAGATCACTCTCTGTAGGACATCCAGGAGAATCTGGTCAGAGCCAGAAAGGCCCATGGATACCTCAGGACTCTGATTCGTACTTGCCACCTGCTTTCTGGTCTTTCTCTCAGAAAGGCAGAAAGGGCTTCATTGCCACCAGATGGGGATTAGTCTTTCAAGTAAGAGAATAGACCTTTTTTCTTTATCATGATCTCCTCTTTGTGCCTGTAAAAGGGAAGATGTAGTTTCTGAGTGGACTAGTTTTAAAGAAATGCATGTAAGTTATCACCAGTACTAAAGGAATAATACTCTTGGGCCTCGACTTTCTTATTAATTTTGCAAACATTAAACAAAACAACAGGCTTACCTCCAAGCTGGTACTCTTGGGTCAGCTAAGTTGCATAGATGCTTTGTAAACATGGAATTGGCTCCTACATTTGCCAATCTGAAGAGTAAAACGCGGCTGTGCTCTCAAAGGTCCATATCAGTGGTCTTTCAAATCTGATGGTGCTTCTAGATACGACATGAATGACAGCTTCCACTCCTCCACAAAATCTCTATCTTTTGTAGTTCCAGGAGTTTAGTAGCTGGTGCAACTGTCTATTCAGAGTATTCTTCCCAAACTGATTTCTTCAAGATGTGCATCTAAGAACATATGCAGATGCACAACTGGACCAAGAAACAGCTCTCTGCGCCATTGTGGCTTTGTATCCCAATCCACAAATTCTGCCACTCAGCTTTGCAATTTGAATGCTGGCATGTGTTCATACAGCCAGATTAGTCCCAGCTCTGGAGCTGATACGGTCAACAGTAGCTTAAGGTTCCCTTCATCACACACTAAGGTGAGTACTGGTGAGCCCTGCGATATGGAGAGCTTGATTTACTGACCTGGAATGTGTTAGTGGCTGAGTCAAAAGTGAAAAAAATCCCCACAAAACCTGGCTGTGAAAATAGTGATCGCATTTTCAAAACCAATTAATGATTTTGATAGACAGTTTCTTCCTAGATAGCAGTTGTTTCTGCCAATTATTCTTTGGTTATCAGGACCTTTGAAGGCATCTCTAACCACTTTAAGAAATAAGGATTGTGAAGAAATGAACTACAGCTACACTTCTGGCCTTCATTTTTTTAACTATGTGAATTAATCTCTCACTAAGCTACATCCTTTCTACACTTCCCTCACCTATATGATCCGGTCTGCCTCATTGTCACAGTTGAAACACAGCTTATGAAAACAGGGAAAAGAAGGCATTCCTTGAAAGCATGGCAACAGTGTTCTCTGCTTATGCTTCCTAATTAGTCTTTTTCCAAAATCTCTATTTTCTTCTGCTAAGAGGTTTTATGTGCATTTTTTATCTACATAGGTGTCGATTGTTCTCACTTTGCTTTCTTGTTCTTTTTTTATTTATGTATGTTTTCTTATCTTAGAATATTTTTGTTAGTTTCTGTGCATATGCAAACTCATTTATAATTTTTCTGAGACTCTTTCATGAGAACCTATTATCCCAAACCTATGTTGTTGCTATGTAACAAAACTGTGCTGCTGTTTCAACATATTTTTTTTTTCTGCTTTATCTCTGTGCTTCTTTCAGTTCTTAATTCTCCCTCTTTCTTTCTCCCAGACATTTCTGTCTTCCTTACTCTCCCCTGAAGAAGTCCAAAAGGGATATATGCCATACACATATGCGTGCACACACACACGTGCAAACACAAACACAAAGAAATACTAGGGGAAAAATACTCTTCAATTCCTCCCATCCTTTTTGGTGACTTATTTATTTATTTTCAAGGTCTCTCCTAGAGCTGAGAAATAAGACACGAAAAGGCATGTGTTATACTGAGATAACACATACCTTTGGGGAAGTGTAAAACACAAGGCAAAGAGGAACACCTTCAGTGACCCAAATGAGAGTTATCTTGTGGTAACACACACCTAGATGTGTCCCATTATGGCTCTGAAGGATGGGGATGGAGGAAGTGGAAATAAAAGGAATCCTAAAACTTAGATTCCTTTTATTGTTATTATTATTTTTGAGTTAGTCTGCAGCATGTCCTTCTGTCATTAAAAGGAGAGTAGGATTCCAGCCAATAATCCTTTGGGAAGCCCATTATAATCTGAAATAATACATGTGGAGATGATAAAGCCAGAAGGGACGCTCACCGTGGATAGTTCCATATCACAATTTATTAAATGTCACTGAGTTACTCAGCACTGGATTCAGTGTATTTGATTACATATCTTCCCAAAAGGCATCTGTATTACTTCTGGAGAAATAAAAACACAGGGAATCTATTACTTGGGTTATTTGTTCCAATAGCTTATGACCCTTACTATTTAAAAGTTGTCCTTTCCTTCAAATTTGATTGTCTGCCAATTTGAATGTGTCCAATTGTTTGCACTTCTGTCATATTGCATTAGATTGGACTACATATTCTACCTTGTCCTACCTGTGTTGTAATCATCACAGCCTGCTTTTCATTTTAGAATATTAAGTGAATTAAGTTATTTTAATGCTTCATTAAGAACATCTTTGAATTCTTACGATAACCTTTAAGACTTCTTTATCCATTGCTTTATGTCAGTACCTTCATTTCTCAGGACTGTCAAGACTCTGATGTCACCAGTGCCATCTACAGAAAGCACCATTATTTCCCAATCCCTATTCCACATTCGGCAGCTCTGAATAAAGTTTATACAGGGATATTACATGTATGTTTAGAAAAAATCAGCATGGGAATCCATGATAGTTTTTAAAAGTGTTTAGGATCTTCTTTCTAAAGAAGGCATTTGGACTTTCCTTTTCAAGGTATGGCCTTAGTTTATGTTGCAATAAAACTTATTTTTATATGGCTGCCATTTTTTGAGACAGCCAGATGATTTCCCTGTCCCCATCATCACTTACCAGCCTGTCAATCTTTGCACCATCTTCAGATTTTAGCTGTAATGATTTCTTATTTACTTATTGATGAAAATATTAAATAATGCTCCACCAAATACCAAGCCACATTAGAAACAGGTCCTTCGTAAATCCTGGGATCATACAACATTAAGTACTGCTTTTTCAGATCTGACTCTTAGCCAGTTCTTAATCCATTTAGCATATGTTTTATTCATATTTTATGGTGATAATTTTTAAATTAGACTGCTTTTCAATGTTAAGTTATATCCAAAAAAAGGACAGGATGAGAGGAGCTGACTGAAAAAAAAACCCAAACAATCCAAACAACAAAAAAACAATTTAAAATGTTTCGTTTACATTTATTTGCTTTAACAAGTGGATTTTCTCCCTAAAAAAAAATCAAAGTTTTGAAGTCATTGGAACTTCTCAGAGGATTTGGAAAGCAGGCAAAAGATAAGAGAAGTTTGCTCTGGTCCTTCCTTTGGTACATGAACTCACCTGATACCACATGCAAAATCTTTCTAAGTGTGATCTTAAAAAACCCTGTTTTTCTGTGTGACCTGGATGAACTGAATTAAGTATTTGTTGTAGTCAATTGTTCTCAATACCCCATAGAACAAAATCCTTAGATTAATAGATTTTAAAGCCAGAAGGGAACATTATGATTGTGCGCTGTGACCTCTTGCATAGCACCCGTCATGGAATCTTAGCCAGTAATTCTTACCTCAGGCTAAATATCCTGTGATGTAACAGCCTGTTACTACAGTAAGTGTTGGGCTTCTTTGGTGCTACCTACATGAAAGTCAATTCTTTTCAGTATCAGTTTGGGGGTAGCAAGGGGGTGGCTATGGAAATGGCTGTGAAATAACATATTTTAGCATATCTTTTTTAAGGAAAGGTGGATTATTTCATATTCCTAAAATATATATACACACACACACACATATATATATACATACATATATATATATTACATAGAATTACGGAATTATAGAACAGAGCAGTTTGGAATCTTTGGAACTCCAAAGAACATCTGGTTCCAGCTTTTGTGTGAAAGGGAGCCTAGATTAAGATTATCTAGTATCTTGTCCAATTGCATCTTTAAAACCTCCAGTAATGGCAACTCTACCACATCCTGGGCAGTTAGCTACAGTGAATGGTTTCTTTCACTGCAAAAAATTTCTTTCTTATATCAAGATGAAACTACACTTGGTGCAACTTGTTCCCACTGCCCTTTGTCTTCTTCCTGTAGGTACTTGTGAAGAGAAAACCTCCATCATCTTTGTAGCTACACTTCAAGCTCAGGAATAAAGTGACGATGTCTCCCCTGAGCCTTCTCTTCTTTAGGGTGAAAATACCTAAATAACTCTTTCAGTCTTTCCTCACAGGGCAGCTTTTTCAGTCCTTTTGACCTTTCTCTGTGGCCCTCATTTGTACCCTCTCTAGCCTGTTCATATCTTTTTTGAGCCACAGGGAGCAAAACTGGACCAGGGGCAGCCTTAGAAGTGTTAAGTAGAGTTGGGTGATATATTTCTATGTCTGCTAGTAATGGACCTAAAGATGTAACCCAGGATTTGATTTGTCTTTGTTGCGGTAGCAGGGCATTGCTGACTTACATTCAGCTTGTTGTCCACCAGGACCCCCAGATCAGTTCCAGCAAGATTGCTTCCCAGCCACACAGATCCTAATCTTCTCAGGATTTTTGGTAATGTCAGCCCAAGACAATTAAGGTTTTTAAGTCTTATGTTTCTTTCATCTTTCTTTTTTTTATCTTCTATATCACAGTTCCTGTGTTCTAGAGAGATAGTGTGCTTCATGCTCTACATGTCTGAAATACTTGAGGACTTGACATGGCTTGTCAAGGCATGCCTACCTTGACAATCTAGTCTGGATCAGGACTGTATTTCTGAAGTGGCCTGGATCTTAATTACTGCACTTTGCATAGAGCAAGTTTGGAGTGTGTGAACTGGGTCTTTTTTGGACAAAACTGATCCCAGTGATGAAATTTAATACAACAGTTAATGTACTCCTGTAGCTTGTGTTTATGGGACAAGCCTAGGGCTTCTGTGAATTAAAAAAATCTAAAAGGTGTACAGAGTGGATACTGATCCTCAGCATCAGTTTATTCTGCATATCTACTGAAGTTGCATCATTCTGACTGCTAATGTGAATGTATCCTTAGATATCTCCACATCACCCCACCCTGTGCATTGGCTCTGAGGCTGTGCACACTGCTTTGCAAACAGTGAGAGCCATCCCCAATCCAGAAACACTCCATTAGCTTTATCTATAAGCCAATAGGCTTTGCTGGTCTCAGCCTGCACTGGGAGGAACCTGCTTTGAAGTCAGCCACAGGGCATGGTTTATCTACAGTCTGAATAATTATCTCATCAATAAATAAAAGCTGAATTTTTTGCTACTGCACCTTTCTATGCACAGCTCCTCAATGTCTTTACCTTTGATATGTCACAAACAGGAAGCTGTGTACTTCCATTTATCTCACACATGAAGGCACACATCTGGAGGCTGTGAAGTTGCTCTTTCAGACTGAAATCTGATTGCACTGACTAACAGCATCCTGGGGTACTCAGAAACTTGTTTCTAATACCTGCTTTTTACATTAAAGAGAAAGATGAAAGGTTAGGAGTCTTAAAATGTAGAAAATAATAAGATTTTCAATCTCACAGTTTCTTAAAACCATATTTCAGTGGTCAGTGAGTGGCCTAGATGGAGCATGTTTCTTGACACTGTTTCTTAGGATATTGGGATATACATTAAGCTGACATCCTGGTTGGTAGCCCCAGGAGTTCATATGCAGGTCATCTGGGCATGACTGGACATACTAAATACACTAGAGGCTAGGAAGGCATAGATGGAAATTTTGATGCTGTGACAAATGTGCTTTTTGAGCCAGTCAAGGCTTTGAGCATTCAATGGGACTGACGAACCTTGTGTGACATACAGATAACTGCTAGCAATTTTTAAGTGCCCTTTCCTCAAGGGTGATGAACTCTTAATGGCTTCACACAGAAACATTTAGATCTTCTATATTCCTTTTTTAGTTCTTCACTTGATTATCAGGGTGCTGGTCAAGATGGCAGCCTTTGCAAACATGAACAGAGGAAAAACACAGTAGGGATGTAATGAAGTGAATTCTTCAGCATGTAACAGGAACAGATTTTTATACCAGTCCTGCCAAGCGCTCTCCCCATGAATGACATGCACAACATTAACTTGTATTCCCAGGAACCTAATACTTAAATTCTTTTGAAGACACTACTGGAAACAGGACATGCTAAGGGGTTGTCATTCTACTCACTAGTAATTCCATATCCATTATTATCTCCAAATGCCCCTTTTAGAACTTTGCTGATCCCGTTGAATATTCTGGGTAGCTGAGTTTTCAAAACATATTCATTCCCACTAGAGCTCTATGCTCTGTTGATTGGCTGCCTCCTTTCCTGATCACGCTGTGAACTTTAGTGGATGAAATTTTATACATAATCACGCTGCATTCTTTGCTGATTGAGCCGCCTATTATCACTGTTTATATAGCTATTACATTCTGCGTTTGCCAGTCCAGTTTCAAGCTTGTTTTTCCCCCAATATATTATGCAAAATAAACTGAACAGGAATTACAGTATTTCCAACCTGCTGTGTCTTCAGAATTTAAGATAGAAAAATGCTTAGGTTTTCTTTCAAATAGTAGGATAAACGCTTCTCCAAAGATAAACGCTTCTCCAAAGATTGAAGCTGCTGGTTATGGAAAGCTTGTGCCACTTACTATATGCAAAATAGGGAGATTTACAAAGAAACTGATTGCATCTTTATTTGCTTTATCAAAGAATCTAAAACCATAGCTGAAACTATAGAAAATGCACTTTAGTGGTCTTAAAACAAATGATATCCCCAACAGATTTGTCGACAGCTTAGCACATAAGCCCAGGCTGCTGAAGCAAAAAGCATCTGGAATTTCTACTGCTAGAATATGCACCTTAATAAGGGAGAGATTCAAAAGTTCAATGCTTGAATTGTACAGCTTGGTCAGCGGAGTTTTGCAGCTGAACAAGCGTTGTCTGTGCAGCTGGCTTTGCTAAAAATAAATAAATAAGGGGAATGAATAAACCAGAGCTCAAAAATATGAATCTTCCCTAATAATAAAATATGCAAAAATGATAGTAAACTCTCTCCATTTATTAAATTAAATTATGCATCTCAATCAGCAAAGTGTGCAACAACTGCACTCAAGAAGGGCGTCACTAAATCAGGGGAAGATACAGCCCAATCAGGAAAATTTAACAACTTGATCATTAAATTAGGCAACACTACCAGAACCAAGGTAAATAAAAAGGAGATAAACTGTGAAGGCTGATCTTTGCAGGCCACAACAGTGAGAGGGAGACTGAAAGACACCATTGGATAATAAATAGGGCAGTCTCCCAGGGGACCAGACCTTTAGGCGATGTAAATGATTATTGCTTTAATGAGGTCAGTGGAGCTGTGTCTGTTCTTCTAAAGTAAATACCTGGTACAACAATTGTGTTGTGACTTTCTTTACAGAATGTTAGTTCCTGTGTACACTGATGATACTGCTACCTACACCCGTCAGGAGACTAATGTGATAGGCACTCTATAGCTAAGCAAGGTAGTGAAGCTTACTTATGTAAGTACTTATGTACTTCTTACTTATGTAGTGGTACTTTTTTGTGTGTATTTCCTCAAATAACATTCTGTAAAAAAAAAAAAAAAAAAAAAAAAAAGTAAAAAATGTCAGATGTACAAAATTACTTGTAAAAATCTTTCACCACTGCTATGTGAAACCTTTATGCACAAATGTTTTCTTTCAGCCTTGAAACAAATCAGTTTGCAGAACAGTTCAGTGTAGTGTTACAAATGTCCACAGGGAGCTAAAAGGTGTACAGGGAAAGAACTGAATACAAAGAAAAAGGCGGTGACTCTGAGGTGGTGATTCCTGGACATGAACAGAAAGTTTGCTATTGATATGAATGGGATTAATTTTTTACCCTCTTTAATTAGACAACCTATTGTAGGATGTTGTGTCTAGATGGTGGTCCTTGAATATTGCAAAGAGAAAATCGTAAGAATAGATAAAATGGTATTAGGCCTTGTATTACAGGAGAGGCTTAGAGGTGGTGTTATCAATAAATATATCAACCTTTACTGCCAATTTCTAAGATGTATCTGACCTGTTAATGATGCTGCAAAGTGAACATGACCCTGGACCATAAGAGGCAGCCACTGTCCCAGAGAGTCTGCAATCTACTAGACAGATCAGATGAAAGGATTAAAAGATATGAAGGGATTACATGGCCAAATCAAGGAACAAGTGGAAGACAGTACCAAGCTGCTGAATCACATTGTTGTTACCTGGTCACAAACTTTCATAGTCCAGTAATGCAGGACTCACTAGATTGCCTTTCACTAACCTGTGTCAGTTGACTGTCAGTCATCACAGATGGCATCCTCTCCGTCTGTGAGGACTGGGAGCCTGAATATTTACCCAGGGCCTCTGGTGGGTGCATATGAGATTTTTCAGCCTGTGTCAACATGTCATTGCTATTATCTTTACCTGCTTCAAGTAGGCTAAAGGCAATCTGCTCTAACGTCATGTCTCCATTTTGCTGAGTAGACGTATGCTTAGTCAAATCCTTAAGGAAAGCTGCCACTAATACAGTGTATGGAGGAGCTGAAGTTACTGAGCATTACAGGTGTTTATTTAACCTTGGCATACATGGAAAGCTATAATGATTTGTTTTGTACGTGAAGCCCCAGAGAGGATTATGCTGCCCATCTACTGTCTGTATGTGAGGTGTATGAGAAAGGCAACTTAAAAGCTACAGCCAATTTCTGTGCTTCATCAGGATCAAACATTTCCATTAAAATACTAACTTTTAAACATTAACATTAGTCTGAAATAATTATAAAATAATGCTCCCTGCGGCCATTATATCTTTAAGCGAGACGAGGCAATTTCTGCTGTTAGTGTTCTCAGCACTATTTTTCCAGCTTTCTTCTTTAAGAATTCCTTTCAATAAATTCAGTGCTCTTGAAAATCAGATACTAATTAAACAGCCCAAGAAGACAGGTGCTAGAGAACACTGAAAGACAGACATGCATAAAAATGTGCTCACACACATACACACACATACATACACATGAAATGAATGTCCATACACACAGAGTCATGAAGAAGCTCTCCTGAGAAACTGTCATCTTGATGGTCTCATTGCATTGTCATATTTTACAGGTCATGGGGCTATAACGGAAATGCATTCAGAGTTTAAATTCAGCAGCTGAAAACTGGCAGACATCTGAAGGACATAGATTCAGGAACTGATAGAGGAGTTTAGCAGCCTTTGAGAGGTAAAATGTCCTTCCATCTTGTGCATGTTTCCCACCGTAAATTACCGTTCTGCTCCCATTACATCTATAGATGGTGAAATATCCAACACCTGTGGGGCAGAGCTGTGTGCCCAGGAGACATTGATTCACCCAACTTGCAGGCATGTGCCTCAGAGCCACAGACTTCAATAAGGACTGACCACTTATTCTCAGCTCTTATTGAAGCCAATGGCTCTGAAGCACATGCCTGCGTGCTCTGCGGAGATAAAACTGCTATCATATTCTGATGTTGTGTGGATACAAGCACACAGACCCCTTAAACTGACTTAGAAATCCCACATAGCATAGACACACACATTTCACCACTTTATCATGCCTTGAAAATCAAGGCATCAAGAGAAAAAACACCAACATCTTCTCTATAACATTGGATAATGGATGAAAAGATAAAATATATATAATATGACACAGTTTTAACTGAAATTCCTTACGGATCATTTGGCTTTTACTTAACAGTGCAACCACTTGTTATAATAAGATTTGAAAGTTTGTTTTTTCATTCACTTACTTATTAGTGGGCGTCATTATTTAATTCTGAAAGCGTCACACAAGGGACATAGAGGATAGTGGAACATTTGACCTTTTTCTCGATGAAATAAGAGAGAAACATATATATACATTTGGGGAAGGATACTAAAAAAATGTAATATGTTTCATTAAGCAGCAACTTGCCCCAGCTGTTAATTTCAATTTTATACCTTACAGTAAGGAACAGCTATGCTGCTGATAGCTGTTCAAGGCAGCTGGTGTCTTCTTTGAGGTTGTTAGTTGCAAATGGACCTTCATATATGCCCATGTATTGGGCAGATTTTGTAAGTCCTCCTCAGGCTGGCCCTCAGCACTGGAAACATCTGCAGACTTTTATAACTCCTGGCTCACTGCAGCGACTAAGTCCTTTGCAACCATGAATCAAACAGCCACATTACATTATCATTACTGCCAGGAGAGAGGGTGTGATTCATTTCGCAAAATGTAAATGTTTGTGTATGAGATGGTCTGTTCAAGGTTTCTTTACAGTCAACGGGCAGAAATACATTTAGATCATGTAGATATATAGAATTGTGCTTTTTAAAAAGATTCATTTCTTTAAACCAAAGAAAAAATACACAAACACACACACTCCCCCAACAGCCACTTTGGAAGGGAAGGGTCAGAGTTAATTTTTCAATCAAAACTCTTTGGGAGGAATACAGATTAATTATGTTCCCCTTAAGCATCCCCCCTCCCACCCCTCCCCTATACACACTCCAAAGCTTTCTTGCTATAAGGGAAAATTTCTCATATTAAGGGAAGACTGTGATGAACATTTTGACCAGGTGTGTTGTTTATCACCTGATTGATCAGTTTATATCCTGATATAACGGGCACAAGCTCTGCTGTTGTTTCAGGACTGAGCATTTCTTACTAGAAAATGTTTTAGTCTATGTAAAACATTTGTCTTCATGTCATAAAAATCCACTTAATTTACTGGTCCTACATGCTCCTAAAGGTAAGCGTTTGGTTTCAAGCTTCCTCTGCTTATGAGTTTCTGGAACTTAGTTATGTAAAACTGTTGATTTTTCCAGCAAAAAATAATAGTAACTTACCGCCTAATTACACATTAGCTTTCTGAATCCCCACAAGGGGGCTGAATACTTGTTGTTCGGATACTTTCTGGAGTACTAACTTCTGGGTACTTAACATTTGCAACTTGATAATATAATCTTAGCATAATATGTGTGCAATTTTAATGATGCCCTCTGCATTCATGAGCTGTACATTTAGAAGGGCTTTTTTTTTTTAAAGAGATATTTCCCTGAACAGTAATTAATTATTACAGTACCCCAGAAGCTGTTTCTCAGAAATACAGAGCAATTTTAAAAAAGACTAATTTTTCATATTAATTATTGTTTGACCATGTCCTTCCAGTATGAAAAAAGGATTATTTTTCGTGTCACCTAACTTTGAACTGTTTTTTGAAAATACTACTTTTACAAAGCATGTATGCAATTTCTTTAAAATATATGGTTAAGATATTTCTTTAATGAGAATCTGTGTGTAAAATTTATACTGTATGTTACTATCATTATATATCTACTTGGACAAGTGCGCAGAAATGGAAAATGGAATTTTTCTGTAAGCTGACAAAAAGCACGTGTGTTTCCAGGTGTAAAGTATTTAACTGTATTAATCTGTAGCTGTGTAATTTATTGCCAAGCCAAACACGCAGTCTTACAGTCATCAATAATTAATCTTGCAATTTCATTGTAAATCTCTACATTTACTGTTCCACTTTCTCTATTACTTAATGCTGTATTTCCTTCTTAGAACAGTCCCTATATAAATAGTACTTTTCACGTAAGTACTTTGGTGTATAAATAATAGCGTGGTATCATAAGAACAATAACATCATAAGATGCTAATGACAGGATTTACCTCACCTACTTTTATTTTTCTAAAATTAAGTACTTCGTCTGAAGTAGATAGCTAGGCTCTCTTTATTTATTCAGTGGAGAGAAATGGGCACCCTCGGAGACTGACTTGTCCTGCCTGTGTCAGACATCTGGCTTAAGTTGGGACAAATCACTATTTGGAGTTGTCTGTTTTTCTCTTCTCACTACAGAGAGACCCTAGGTGATTATTTTAGGCCATTCACCTTTCAGACAGTGAAGGTTAGTTGAGATTAATCCTGCCTCTAATTGTGGAACCCCAGATGTCATGGGAGACAAAAAAAAAAAAAGATAAACCAAGAAAAACAAAATAAAAAAAGTTAAAACTTGTCTCATATTTATTTAAGAAAAAGCATGTATTTAAAATCAGTATATAATGTTCTGTGCTTATCACGTAAAAGCCACAGGAAAGAAAACAGTTCTTCATGTGTGAGGATGTGTGTAAAGGGACTAAGGAGTTTAACACATGCTTATGGTTCCAAAATATCTTTTGGATTGGACCCAAATTAAATTTAGTCTGGCCCAAACACCTGTTTAAGGCTGTGATGACACCGCCATATGGTAGGTCAGTTGCTGCACACATGCAGATATGATCAGGTTTATTTGATCAGTTCAAGTAATAATAACCCGGATATCTATCCAGGACCCAGAGCAAGCTTTTGGTGCATGAAATCCATAAGATTCACAGCTATGCTTCCCTCAGGTAACTAGCCTACAGCAACCTTGGGGTACCTGCCTATGATGTAGTAGCATCTTGCTTTGTGGGAATACCAAAGGGCTGCCTCATGCTGCCACAAATTTTATTAACATGGGTTGCAAAAAACTAACCTTCCACTCCTCCAGCCCCACCTCTAAGTCCATCCCAATGTACTGCTCTGCTAATACTCACACTGTGGTACTCGGTGTAATCTCACATGCATGTTCATAAAACCTAAATAGGAAGAATAAGTAGAACACAGTTTACAGGCTTTAGGGTTTTCTTTGTACTATTTTGGTTCTTTTACCAAGCACAAAGGAGCCAGAGTGTGATGTCACATTCCCACACTGGATGGCTATGTCAGGAACTGCAGCACGCTATAAATGAAAAAAAAAGATCAAAGCACTTGGCCTTTACAGAAAAAGAGTGGATTCAGCAATGTATTTAAGGAAAATAAGATAATTAGAAATCTTCTTCCTCTTGGACCATAATTAAATAGTAAGCACAATTACAAAACTATTTAAAAATAGGGAAAACCACTTAAAACCATTTAATTCAGGATTTGGAAGTAATTTGCATTTCACAGACTGAAAAAAGGCTCCAAAGACAACCCTAAGCTGGGGTACATTTTTATTGGTATTTTTATAAAGCTCTAAAAAGAGCGAAAATAACCTGTGATGAAATTTTATTTTTTGCTTTGAAATATGGATATCTAAACAATGAAACAAAACCCCTTATGATGTCAGCAACATTTTTTTTTATTTGAAGAAATAAGAACATATTAAAGCAGATTTTTGACAACTTTTCCACCTGTAGAATACCTACGCATTTCAAATTGCTCTGAATGGATCCCAATGACTGTGTATAACCCATGAGACCCTGTAGTTGTACATTCACCTGAATTCACCTTGGCTACTATGTGTGACTGTAATACCACAATGATGCACATTGCCTGCATTTTACCTGTATTTTCAGTGTTAATTTTAACAGCAAAACATCAGTTTCTTTAAAATCAAAGGAAGATTTGTCATTGATTCTTTCTGCTTTCAGTCTTCCAAATGGAAACTTACCTGTCAAACTTCCCAACTTAGGGTTCCCTTTCTTTCACCAGAGGGCGGAAATCCTCATGGCTTTTTCTAATTTGCTCAGGACCAGACAATTTGGTCAGCATTCATTGGGACAATGTATACATTTTCATCTGAGCTAGTCATCTACACTCTGTTGTATTCAATGGATAGAAAGAGAAACTCTTTGGTCACTGCACATTTCATCCTGAAGCAACTGTCTAAAATTTCTCAGATGAACCATACCCTAAAATTCTAAAATTGCCTGTTTTTCTCTAATTCACTCTACAAAGCTCCAGAGCACATGGATCAGTGTTTGTTTACCAGTTTCAGGTAACTATAATTACATTCAGTGAGTCCTACCTCTTCTGTTTTCTCAGCCATTGCAATCCCAGATGAATTGTCTCTTTTCCCAGTCCCATTTCACCTCTGCCAATTATCAGAAGTGATCGAAAGTTGCTTTTTTTAGTTGGTCCTGTCTAACACAGTACTGATAAATGTGGACAGTTACAGCTTTTGGTACAAGAATACCATGATTTCAACATGTTGATCTGGACTAGGTTTGACTTAGCCACCTAAAAGTGTAATAATTAAAAATAAACCTTTACTGGGGAGATTTGCTGGTAAATTGTAAGTCTGCTCCCTGATGAGACATTATCTTTATTTATACTATACAGATATAGATCTATTCTATCTATCTATCTGTCTATCTGTCTATGTATTTATCTATCATTGATCTCATTATCTATACCATATTTATATATATAAGTATACGTATTCATATACACACTATATATTATTTATATTTTTATATAATATACACATAGTATAATACACAATATGGAATACTGTGTATTATATGTATAGGTATATGAAATATAAATATTTGTTATGTATATAGTAGGATTGTATGAAAAAAATGTAACTTAATAAGCAAAACAGCTGGTGCTAAGCATTTCATGGCCACACTATAGATATTTCAAGAGCATTTGCTTGGGACTTGCTGTAGTCTGAACCCACAGGCTGTGGTCCCATTAGCAGATGTAATGCATCTGAAGAACTGCTGGAATATATCTTCTGGTTTAATTTAATCTAAAAGGAATAGAGTTTGCATGCTCCAAGGCTGTTACGTAATGCAAACCAAGGCATGGTAAATGAAGACAATTGGGAAATTTGCTGCAGAAGCACACTTCTGGTCCAAAGTAAAACACTGATGTAGATGCATCCACTAATAAGTGTGATTAGGGCTTATTACTGTACAAGGTGTGTGCAGTTACCTGCAGTCAAGAAGACAGATTTTACAGATGTATTTAACAATGTAAAGGCTATAACCTTATTGGTGAAATATTTTCTATATTTTCTTATTCATTATTCTGTCTATAGTAAAAAGTACATTTATGCAATCATGAAATCTGGAGTGTTTGTCCCTTGAAGTTATGTTATTGTATTGTCAGGAAACAAATCTTTTTTGTTAAGAAAGCTGATTACATGTTTGAGTTATTGACCTTTTCTCTTTTTTTTTTTTTAACTTTTTTTTTTTTTTTAAGATGCTCATTAAGATCTTTTGTCTACAAAACAAGTGTGTTTTCCTATGCCATAGAGCAACCAAATTCTAATTGCTGGCTTCATTATACAGAAAAGTAGAAGTGTAACAATCATGAGCTTTATTACACATACATAATTGAGTTTCATTGCAACTTATGAAAACATAAACTGTCTTAAACACACTTGCAGAAAATGTTACATCATCAAAACAACACTTTTATTATACAAAAGTAATTGTGTTTAAAGAAACCAAACATATGTTACATATACAAAAGAAAAAAATAAAACAAAACAGAATTCTAATGTGATTCAGAAGTCTTAGCAATTCTCAGATCTTCAAGAATTGTTTTGTTTTGGCTTTTAAATTAGTATGACATAAAATAAAGGTCGGTTAAAGCAATTAAACATACTTCAGTTGCTTTTGGACAAAGCCATTTGAACAAGACCTCATTTGATACAAAAGATATGATTCATTCAGAAGTTTGCAAGGTAGACATCTGCAGCTTAGTTTATTGTCTAACCTTATTGTCCATCTTAGTAGCTGGAGATAAGCTTTTACTGAATGTGTTTCATTTCATTCTAGCTGAAATTTAAAAGATAAAAACAACCAAAGAACAAAAAGCCAAACTAAGAACAAATAAGCTGTTTCCTAAAATGCCTACAATTTTCTATGCAGTCACATGTAAATATCTGCACTGTAGAATTCTCAAGCTAGATTAAATCAATCCACCTTCTATTAGTCTTCAACATGGATTATTAATAGGGTTTGATCTGGGACCTTGAGTCAAAATAAAAGGTGGAATTACATTGCTGGACTCTCTTAGTAAGAACAGGCATTGTGTGTATTGTGAGCTCTTGTCAGCTCTAATATTCAATGTCTCTGCTTCAGGGACTCAATGAAAGTCAATCACTTTGTCAGCTAAGAAGGTAGCTTTCAAACACACTTTTTCCTCTTCGAGTCTTGATGTAGGACACAGTTTCTGGTCATTTATCATGATATCCTGTGGCAGACCTTGCTAACACAGGGATATAACTTGAGTCCAAGCTTTCTGTTTTTGTTTGCACACAATTGGGTTTTCCCTTCTGGAACTTCTGAGTGAAGCAGGTAGGAAAACTCTTGCAAGATAGTTTTCTTCTTGCTGGTGTGTTTCATAGAATCAACTAAGTTGGAAAAGACCTTTAAGATCATCAAGTCCGACCTTTAGTTTTCTTATAGTTTCTTCATTATAGCAATGGGAATGAACCTTCAAGTATGAGATAGTCCCAGCTGATTTAGAAAGGAACAGTGCAACACCCTAGACAAATGCCCGTCTTCCTATAGACCAGTGCATGATTAGAGGAGTCAGATACCCAAGTTTCAATATGTTGCAATATATTCTCCCCGTTAAGGGTATACATGTACATATGCATTTAATATGTTACATTCAATTTCCCAAATATTATTTTAGCATACTAGCCTTGTTTGAGATATCACAGTGTATTGAGTATGCACATGTAAAGAGTCAGCTCTCCAAAAGAAGTGGTCATACTCTGAGGAAGATACCATGAATTGTGCTGAATGGACTTAGGCAACAGTTCATAATACAACCATAGCAAAGAACAAATTTCCTGGTTCCTAGTTCAAAGCTTTATACAAGAGATCACAATTCTAATTCCATCTCATATCAATTAATCTAATCATTGGGTAGTAAGTTCCATATTACACCTTTTCCTGATCCTTAGCAATAGTAATTAGTTCAGTATAAGCATCTGACATTTTCTCCTGACCATTAATAAAGAACAGTGCAGCTATTCATTCCAGTCAGTAGCACCTCGACTGTCTTCTCCCAAAAATAAATGGTGAGAGCAGGAAATAATATATTTTTTTTTTTTCCTTGGGACTTACAGTGTCTCCTTTGCCTTATCTATCAACTCTTTTGCTATTAATTGTAATGTGCCCTATTGTGACATCTTTGCTTGGTTCCACATGTTTTATACATCAGTTCCTCTAACATTTGAGCAGACTTTATAGAGATCTATTCAGACACTGATATATGTGCACTATTAATTGTATATATTATATATAGTATATGAAGCAAGAGGGAGAAAGAGAGAATCTGATTAGGGCATCAGCTCCTTTCAACCAATAATAATGTAACATCTCTATTAACTACCTTTTGATGTTCTCTGTAGAGGGTACATACTGTTTTATATACAAGATGCATAATAAATTCCTATGAGATTATGCTGCAATTGAGTAGAAAGTCTATAATGCATAAGTGATGGAGCTGCAAAGCAACTAGGAAGGATTTTCCTTTCAAAATAAGGTCACATATTTATACCTCGTAGGGCAACATGATGGGTGCTGAGGAGCAAGAGGCACCAAGCTGCACTTTCTGATGTGCTAAGCCTTTCTGTGTATTCACTGCCACTTGAAAATTAGGTGATATATGATAAGAAGAAAATGACTAAGAAAAGGCCATAACCTTCTGGACATCCAACCAAGGATTTGGGGTGCCTTTCTTGAGAATAAAGAGGATGGGATTAATTTCAGCTATTATTAGCTAAATGAGGAATCTCTTCTTAAGTAGGCTGACACTTTTAGTCACTTGTATTAAGTGAGACCGTTTAACCCTGAGAGGTGCCCACTGTGCTACAGATGCTCTCCTCCTTCAAACCAGAGGGAGCCCAGGGAACTAGCAGGGACTAGGTGCCTATCTCTTGCCATGAGCAGGTTGTCAGTGGGGCATCCAGCTCACTGCTTAAAAGAAACAGATTCCACATCCACAGTTGTATCTCTGAGAATTCAGAATACATTTTAACTCATTGTAACAAAGAGACTCTATGACATAACAGGTAGTGTATCTGCTTGAGTGGAAATGGAGCCATATGTCAAGCTGTGTTGGCATATAACAGATCAGGGTCTTGAGACTGATTTTAGCAACTGTATAAAGGTGATGCATTGAACCATCTATGTAAGCAGCCGTCACTCAGTGTTGCAGATCTTATCTTGGTCCAGCCTGAAGTTCTGCTGAAATAATATGTTCCCATAGTAAGTTTTGGTTTGAACAAATCAGTGTCTTCAATTTCAGAGAAATGTCAGCTGTCTCAACTGGCTAATTCTGTTCTGAATGTCTTTGTTATCAGTTTGAAAACAATCTTGTTTAGCATGTGCATTGCTTAAATTTGGAAATAGAGTTACAAACTAATGTGCTTTCTTAGAGTAGCTGCACATTAAAGATCAAATAGTCTGATATTCTTAGCTATAATTATCATAATAAAATTTATTTAGCTTTATTCATAGGGTCTTGAAAGTTGTCAGGTAGGAGTAAGGCTGAGAAAAATGTCAGTTTTAGAAAGTTCTTTTTTTCTGGAAATATCAGTTTGTCATAACTAAAGTTGTCCATAAAAAAAAAATGATTCATTGTAAACACAGAAGTGCTATGGCATTTTATATATAATGTCTATGTGTTCGTTTGTTAAAAACCCCACATATGAGTCTGTGTCTGTGTCCACAGTAAGACATATAAATGTATAACATGCACACATTCACATGTGCTTGGGAGAGGGAAACAGGATCTGTAGGAATTCATATGTGTTTAGGGACTCCACAAGTAATGTATTTTTCTCTTATTCACAGAAATCTGTAAAGATTTGAATGCATGAATGAAATCTCTTTCAAATATAACTGTTCTGTAAAACTGACCAAGAGATTTCACATGCACATGATTTCTTGAGAAACATAGGATGTTTCTATTTCCTCCCACATCTTCCTCCCACAAATTAGAGATGGAGAAATAATAGTTTGACAAAATAATAGGCAAAATATAAAGTATTTAAACATGACAAAAGATTCCTGAAGGTCAAGACTGAATGAGAAGTTCCTATCTCCCTGTGTCCCCCATCTAAAACTGGGGGTAAGGAGACCCTTAAAATGATCAGAGAAACACACAAAAGCTTTTCAATTCTGATATAAGTTTTAGCTGAATTCATACTAGAGTTACATATAGATTAAATAAAAGCAATTTCAGTATGAGGCAGCTTAAAAACCAAACAGTGTGTCAGCAAACCTGTTTCTTTGTAAGGTAAGTGTTTTCTCTCAGGAAAGATGGAAAGCTTATTTTCAGTTCCTCAACTGTTAGTGGCTTATTGGGTTTCAACAATCTTTACACAATTGTATCAAATTCCTCAGGGAAGTCTCTGCTTCTTCTTAGTCCTGGCTGTGTCTATATACCCTGTCCATCTCCAGACCCCACCTGTCTTAATTCTTCCTCTAAATGGTTTTCTGACAAGGCAAGCCTGTCCTCTAGAAGCTTTTCCATATAATACAGTAAATTAGATTTCAGGAATAAGTTATTTCCCTTCTATGTACCGCCACAACAGCTGAAACTTAGCAAATGGGAGCTTTATTCCCTGTTGTATATATGTCTTTTAAAAGAATTTGAGCTACAGAAGACTACAAGGTGGCAATACAGAATTGTCTTTGCCACTCAGTAGGTTTTAGGTTTTCACTGAAAAGTCAAAAAACAACAAAGGACACCAGTGACAAAAACATTTTCCAGGAAGTGTAAACAATGTTAAAGAAACTTTGCGTGCATGTGAACATTGGTGTGTTATCAGTGTGTCTCTGCACACTTGTATGAGAATACATGCACGTGTTATACATGCATGTGATGTGATGTGATGTGATGTGACTACCAGTTTGGAGTCTTCGGGATCAGAGTGGCACAGAATAGGAAAAAACAGAAAAGAAAAGACATTGCTCTGGTCATGAAAGAAAGCTCTGGCTTTCAATGCATCAGGACTGAGTCACCCACCGTTGAACCTCTTACCCCCCTGCCTCTGCAAAATCCTTCTGCAGGTAAAGACACCACTGTAGAGTGGTATTCACCTGGTAAAAATGCTTACATTTATGGAGAGTGACTGGCTGAGAGGAAGGTAATGAAATGTGATATTTCACATAATGGTGCAGTGCAGAAATCATGCAGAGTGATTGTCAAGTGTCAACATTCAGTGAATAAGACCAACTTGAAATGGAAGATGAAGTCACTAAATTATTTTTGCCCTGCACTGAATATCCAGACTGAGACTGGCCTTGTCATGGCCTCAAATCTCCAGTTACATTTCACAGCTATGCTTGTGTCGCCATTGCTTGCCCCTAGCTTTTCAAAGCTCTTTATTTTAAAGGCTCAGACAACAAAACCCACTGCAAGAAAATACTGAAAAATTATTAACCCATAACCAGGGATAGGCTGTGAGCAATATTTTAAAGAACATAATTTTTCCTCTTCATATTCTGTTCTGTGCTCCTTCTTTTCTGAGATGCATATGGGTTTTCTACAGATTTTGGACTGAAATAGTCAAACTTCTTGTTTTTTCCTTTCTTTAAAACTTGTGATTTTGAGCAAGTTGCATTCTTGACTCACATGCTTTCACTTCCCCATCTTTTAAAGGAATGAATGATGTTAAGGTCATTTCCAAGGGACATTTGATAAAGGCTGGAAGACTCAAGTGCATGTGTTGTTAAAATACAGCTTTAGGGTTCCCCTAGCTGTCACATATTCCTTTATAGAAGTTGCTGGATAGTAGTTATGAACTTGCTTCACATCATGAGTGTGTTTATTGAGATTATTGGGAGAAAAAGAAGGACATGAATAATTTCCTGATGTGGCTGCCAGTGCAGGCTTGGTCCTGTTTTTTCACTGCCTGCATTTTACTTTTCTTCCTCTTCTGGTTCAATTCCCCCATCTTATACGCCTCAGAATACCTTCTTTCTGAGGAAGAAAATGTCTCCTTTTTCCAGTGATGTATCTTTATGCTTTCTTTCCTTTTTATTCTTTTTTTTTCTTCTCTTTTGAGTACGTACAGCTAAATCTACCTCATTTCAGATTCTTACACCTCTCCTTATAAAATTGTGTTGTTATCCTGCTAGTATGCAGATACTCCCTACCCTTTACCATTTCTGCTGACATGTTATGACTTTTCTATCCCTGATACTCTCTCAGGTCTTAGAATCTACAGCCATTGCTTTTGCTTTCCAGGACTATTTTTTTGCATCTTTTGCTTCCATTGATGGTCTCACTTCTATTGTTGCTGTTTTCTCCTTTATTTCAGGATGAGAAGTGAGTCTCGCCTGAGCCCTGAGGGCTTCTCCTGCACTCCTGGGGATACCGTTTAGTCACTGACATTTTCCCTCCTAAGAGTTGTCACTGTGATTGCTTGTATGTGGCATCTTTTCAGCATGAGAAAACATGCCCTAGCAAGTGACATTTGCCTTTGACCTTTTGTGACTCCTCTACCTACTATGTGACAATTGTATGTTCCTTAAGATAAGAGAATTCTCAGTTTTCATGCTGCCTCTCTTATATTTAGGTGATTACAGTGTCCGAGTTTTCCTTATTGAATGAGAGATGCAAAGAATCATTGTCTTGGATGAGCTCAGAGCAACCAGGTATCATTTTAGTTCTTCGGAACTGGGTGAAGCGAGAATCTTATGTGTTGAGATGGAACATTGTAATGATTTATCCTGAAAGAAGGTCCATTTGCTCAAGCAAAATATTCTTCAAAGCTATGATATAATATGAGGATTCAGGAATTGTTTACTAAAGGGGTTCTGTAAAATGACTGGGAATTGATTTTATGGCCTAAGAACATCCCCTCTAACCATGTGTGAAATCCAGAGAATGAGCTCATGGCCCATGTTTTGCTTCTAGATGATAGCTATCATGTTATGCCTAGCTCGATCCTTCTCAACCCATGATCCATGAAGTATCAAGTCATAATATGTAGAATGATTGTAGGAAATCATCATAGCTTCTCATTTACTTAGCCTACCTAGAAGGTCATATCTCCAAGTTAGATATCTTCAACTTATATCTGCATGACGACTCTTTTGAAGGATATGGAACTTCTACTAAGACATGTCAGATTCATCTGCCTTACTAAATTTATGTCTAAGAGATCTGTGATAGAGCTGGGACAGAACTGGTCAGTCTATAAAGCATAGCATGATTAGCCCAGCTGACACACTGGATGGGTATGTGTAGACAGTTTCCGTTTTGGCATTTACTTATTCTGAGCTAATCTCTCTGGAACATCTGAAACACCACTCAGATACCAAGAGTGAAGCAATAGATGGTGATTGATAGTTTTCACTTTGCTTGCATGGTGTATCTAGCTCCCTTCATTCACAGCCCATTTAGGTAAGCTGCTTTTTACATTTTAACAATTCAGCAGAGAGTAAAGTTGAGCTCACGCCATAACCAAGCTTGCAACAAAAAATGTCTTTGTTCTGAATTGTCAGAGGTTCTTTTCTATCTCCTAGTGCTTCCTCACAATATGGAGATGAATTAGAATCTGACAGTTTTGTCTTATTTTGAAAGTAAAGTCAAGATGCCTAAGGAATTTTAGAAAAGGCAAGCTTAAAGGGATAAGAAAAGCTACAGCAAACTTTCACAGAGAACAATATAGATACATAGACTGCCACAGGATAGCCATTCATGATCTCATGGGAAGAGCAGGAGGGAGAAATGGAAATGTTCTTGTTCCTGATATTAGAATATCCAAGGCATTACCAATATCCCAGACTAGCAGAGTAAGAGGCAGAATAGTACGTGTTTACACAGACCAAAGGAGCCTGGGGAAAAAGAAAAAAGGTTAAAAAAACCCACAACACTGATCATGGGCAAATTTGTAATTATTCTGATGTTGTTAGTGATCACTGCCATGCAGTCGTTTGGAATGGCTGCATCCTTTAACAGGGAATAACATATTAGCACTGTTGGGGTAAGCCCTTCTGACGTGTGCTTTTGCAGAAATGTTTGAATAAACAAATAGTGTAATAGTTGGAACGGCTTTATTCAGTTTTAATTTGCTTCTCAGATACACAGATCATCTTGATAGGCCTAAGCAAATGCACAAAAGCCACTTCTTTTTCTTTTTTTTTTCCTCTCAAGGATTTCATTACAGCTATATGTACCTGTGCCAGCCCAGTGGATAACAGATCACCTGAAGAAAAGACCTCATTCCTTCCTAAATCCTGCTTTTCACCCACACCGATCCAAATGACAAGCATATCTGGCTGGCTATCCTTTAGTACAGTAATGAGAAAATGATGGATATCTTTCTTCTAATATTGCCATTGATATGAGGCAAATACAGTCAAGTTAACAAAGTATTAAGAAAAGCTGTTAGAACAAGAAACATAACAGGTAAACAGTGTTTTCTGCAGAAAACCTAGTTTAAATCAAAATAGTGCAGCCACAGTTTCAGTAATCTTTCCTTTAAACACTTGGCTCTGTGTATGCATGCATCAGATACTGGTTTTCTGGATATGAGTCTGGATGAACAGAATTGTTAGGTTTCCTTACGGAGCAATTCATTTCACTTCCTCTTGCCTCCTCTTGTTTTTGAAGAAATTGGGAGAATGTCATACAAATAAATTATTTATTTTTTTAATAATAGCCCCTGATACAGCTGAGTTCAGGATTCTGCAGAGGTCTCTGGTTTGTATAAGACTACAAAGGGCAGCAATGATGCAGGGAACCTAACTTGAAACACACTATTTGCAAATGCCTATTTTCCACAACTGATTGGCATTTTGTTACTACAAAACACATGAAGCAAATTTTGCTTTGCTTTTCGCTAGGGACCTGCTTTGCATTTAAAATATTGTCTGACTTAACAACTCCCTTCTGCCACACGCACGCACACCCATGCCTTCATGGCAGCTTTGCTCCCAGGTTTCACCTTTAAATGTTTGCTTGCAGCAAAGCTTCTGAGTGACCTGTGAACCATACAGAAAGTCTCTGAAGCCCTGGAGCAAAAGGGTTAACTACAGATGACAAAGTGCAACCGTCACTGCTATAACTAACCCTTCATGCCATTTTTTCTAATAGGCTTTTGCACTTTCAAATTGCTCCATTCTCAACCTGAAAGAAACATCTACTGATCCTGGGGCGAGAGCAAGTAAAAAATAAATGACATCTTGATTTAGCTGGGGTGGCCTGTCACAAACAGACTGGTGATTTGTTGCTTTCTGCAGTTGTTTAGTATACTGTAGCCAAGCTAGGTACAGTCATTTGTATAGGAATGGCTGGCAGCATTTGCTTCCATACTGAGAAGGCTCTTCAGAAAGGTTTCTGAGTTTGCAATCTGTATTTATAGCACCCACTGCACTAGTGCAAGTGCTGGCTTTTCCACCTGGTGAGACCTCCACATCACAGGTTTTGAGATGTGAAGCCCCCTGTGCTATTCCTTCTATGCAGGCACAGAAGTGTACTCCCATGTGGCCCATTTCCAACTCCTTACTAGCACCTTTTAGTAAAAGGGTTTGTTCACAGTCCTATGTGCATTCCACTTTATCTTGATTTACTCACCTGCCCACTCCTACTCAGTCCCACACCACAGAAAGATGGAAATAACAGGATTGGAGTGACCTAGTATCCAGCTTGCTGGTATGTTGTATCTGAGAGTGGCCAAAAGTGAATGTCTAGGGAATATTACAGGAAAAGGAGAACTATATTGATGCTTTCTCAAATACTATCCCAGCATGTAGCAAGACTTGTTCAGAAGTTTCATAGTCTTCCAACATTCTGAGGAATTCCTTATCCACAAATATGGCCCTTAGATGATGGCCTTGAATAAATCTTTTCTATGATTAGCTTAATGCATCTTTTCAATTTGTGTTATCTTTTTGTCTTTGTACCATCTTTCAGTAAGTAGTACCATAACTTTTTACGTGTTATTGAAAGGACACAACCTGTTAACATGCCCATGTCTTGCCACCTGTTTGTCACTCATCTCTTCATCTTAATTTTGTGTTTATTTTCTGTTTCTTCAACAGTTCTGAATGGAGGTGAAAGAAAGAGGCCCTTCTAATTTCTATAAATGTCTATATTTAAAATATTTGTCATCCCAAAGCACATCATCATTCATCATATGAAAATTTATTATCTGGCTGTCTCATTTTCTTATTTATTTTTCTCTGGTTGCACTGATCATGGCATTCATAACAGATACCCAGACTCAAGGCGTACAGCTTTCTGTTTCAGTAGAACCAAGGAAAAACTAAGTTTCCAGGTGGAAAACCTTGAGTTTCCAGTTGTAACTAAAATGGACTAAACCATATTGTCAAAGGAGACAAACCACATTTAGCTTTTTGACTGACCTTTATAAATTCCATTAATCTTTAATGTGAAGGATGATTTTGATATTAACCTCTAAAGTTTTTCCATGTTTACATCTAAGTGAAAGACGTAAGTGACAATGTTGCAAGCTCCTTTAATGTTGTATTATTCATATTTAGAAAAGTCCTAATGGTTTATGGATACTCCTCAAGGTGATTCATCACCTGTGGTAAACAGGCTTTTAAATTAGATTCCTTAACTGCTAAAGTTAACCATGATGAAACCAGGCTTACATCATTAACTATACTAGAGACCTCCCAGAAGCAATTTCTCTACTTTACTGTTGAGTTCAAAAATGCCCCAAAGCCCAGACTTCTTGGTTTTGATTATTTTCCATAAGCATTTACAAATAAATGGAAGTTGTGCAATAGGTGAGAGCATGGCTAGACATGAGGGCTTGTAGTGTATCTAAATGTTATGTAATTGTCTTAAATTGCAAAATCTGCACCAGGGACAGGCTTTGATTCCACTTTAGTACAATTCCTTGTGCAGTACAGCCTTAACCCATGACTATAGTCTAGTCATTACCGTACTACAAATACTAATTTTTAGTAGTAGTAAACTATATTTAAAGTCAGGAGACAAATCTAACCTACAGCAGAGATGTGCAATGCCAAAGTGGCATTAGGAACCAGTCATCTGAAAAATAAATCTGTTTGAAGAGATGATATTATGATGCTTTGACTTCACTGATTAGAAATTCTATAGGCCAGAAACATAATTTTGTTCAAAACACCAGTAATAATTAGTGATATAGAAGTCTAATTATTTGTTGCTCTTTCCTTCAGAAATTCCATTTCAGTCATTCAGAAAACCTTTGTTTATTTATCTCTAACTAGCATAAAACCCCCAATTTATACCATGAAATTAAAAATTGGTATTGGTAGGAGCTGCCTTCATGCTGCAACTCATATCAAGGAGGGGAAAAGAAAGAAAGAACATAGTGCTGCTGTTTGTTAATTAATAATAAGGCAGCCAAGCATTGCCGAACACTAAACCCGCTCTAGTACAGCTGAGATGTAAGTCTCCTTTTTTTTTACTATCTATATTTCAGTCATTTCTATAAAGCCCCTGACTGGTTTGAGGTTGCCATTATACAGACACAGAATTGATGCCTGTCCTTGAAGAATGACAGTCTGAATACAGTCAAACATAGAAAGAACTAAGCCTGTGAAGCAACTTGACCATTAACACGCAACAATAAAAGAAAGGAAATAAATTTGTCCCATTTCTTTTAATCAAGGATGCAAGCCAGTGGATCCCATGCCCTCCACCTATGTAAAACTTTAAGTCAGTTTTTTTGACTCACATATTTCCTCTGTTTCTCAAATACTATTGTTTTATGTTAGACTTAACAATTTTTAAAGAATCATCTTTATTACTGATCTAGTATTTTGTTTTAAGCCATTTACTGTAGGTTATAGTATTCGATTATTCAATATTAGAAAATATTAAAATTATCTGAAGCCAACAATATATATGATAGATTAGCAAAGTGAGAGTAAAACTTCAGGAAGTATATGGCCTGCTTGTTTTTGGTCATAATAATATAAAATAAGGTGGCTGCTTTTTAAAATAAGAATTTCTCAGAGTTGAGAAATGGGCTAGAAAATTTCTGTGGGCTGTGATCATAAAGCATGCTTAAAGGCAAACCGTCTTTTGCCTTCTGTTCAGTAAGATAATTTTGTACTAGCAACAGTTACACATATTTTAAGACAGTTTGTTAGACGTCGAAATTATGATAGCTTAGACTTTCTAAAAAAAATATTTTTCTTTATGATAAGAATTTTTTTATATATTTTTAAGTTTTTGGGTTTGAAGTGGTGTTTCTTTGACACTGACGCCTGTTCACACTATGGTTCATGTACAACAGACCATGTAGATGTCCCAAAACCTTCCTCAAAATTTATTTCTCAAGTACACATTAATAAAATATTTTTCCTTTGTAATAGATTGGCAACTTCTGAGTAATCTTCAAGGTAAAGCTTAAATTTTGAATCTGAACATGTATTTTTCTTGTCATTAATTATCCATATAACCAATCACTTCACAGAAGTCTTGAAGATGTTGCATATGAATTCTTCATCTCTTAGTTGTACTGAATTGTTCCCTCATTAACCCTCAGAATTTTGTATAAGTGCTTGTGTTTTAGTTGGGGCTTTTTTGTTTGTATGTTCGTTTTATAGTGTATTTATCTCTTTCTCTAAAAATCCCCTTTCTCTTTGCCTGTTTCACTGAATTTTTAGACTATACCTAGAAATTACTAGTTTGACTTGACCCTTTGTAAAATTCTGAAAATTTTTAATGCCCTCAAATGCTTTGATTATTCAGAATTTTATTGTTTTTTGTTTTTTTACTTTCAGTCCATGATTAGAAACAGAATGCTCTGATACAAGGTCATCATCATTCCTACACACATCTAATACAAAGTCTCAGCTACATATGAACTCATTCTTTTCTAAATTAAGAACCCTGGTTTTGCTGGAGTTCAGATGTTATTGGAAAGGAAAAGGGTCCTTTATTTATTCATAAGGTTGTATTCTGTATTCTGTGGGGTTTTTTTGCCCTTAAACATTTGCATATGACTATTTCCCACACTGTTTTAAAAATAAAAAATAAAAAAGCTCTGAAGTAAACTAAAAAAACCCTTTATGCTTTGGTTTCCTTTCACTGAATTTTAGGTGGTCAAATTAGAACAGATGCCTTAGTTACTTCTTCTGGTAAAAATGGAAAAAGACTATGGAAAAAGACTATCTACCAGCTGCAGGTCTCTCAAGTCTCAGGTATTCTCAAAGAGTCTATGGAGCTGCTTTTCCTCTTCTATTGACTGCAGAGAAAACCTAACAGGTTGAAGTTCCTAATTTGGAACTACTTGATATGTCACCTCTGCTAAATAGCATTAAATGTGCATGACATTTACTTTTCACCTTGAACCAACAGTCTGGATATAATTTTTGGACAACCTTTGAATATTCTATGGACTATAGAAAAAGATTTATAATTCTTTGTCAAGTAACTTCATAACATAATCAAAAGTACAGGTGCTGTATATCCCAGTACCAAATATAATTTGACTTAACCAGACAAGCAGCCTAGCAAAGAATGAAACAACACATGACCAAAGATGTGATTTATAGAATCGTAGAATCATAGAATAGTTAGGGTTGGAAAGGACCTTAAGATCATCTAGTTCTGACCTCCCTGCCATGGGCAGGGACACCTCACTTTAAACAATGTTGCCCAAAGCTCTGTCCAACCTGGCCTTGAACACTGCCAGGGTTGAAGCATTCACAAGTTCCTTGGGCAATCCATTCCAGTGCCTCACCACCCTCACTGTGAAGAACTTCTTCCTTACAGCTAATCTAAACTTCCCCTGTTTAAATTTGAACCCATTACCCCTTGTCCTACCACTAAAGTCCCTAACGAAGAGTCCCTCCCCAGCATCCTTGTAGGCCCTCTTCAGATACTGGAAGGCTGCTATGAGGTCTCCACGCAGTCTTCTCTTCTCCAGGCTGAACAGCCCCAACTGTCTCAGCCTGTCTTCATAAGGGAGGTGCTCCAGCCTTCTAATCATCCTTGTTCGCCCCACAAGTATTTTTTGAGACAATTTGGAAGTAGATGTTTTTGGTTTTGGTTTTAGTGGAGTTTTTTTCTGTCTGTGTCCATTTTTACTTATTTATTTTCCTTTCAATAGAAAAATGTCAACTGACTGTTACGGCTATTTGAAACTCCCAGCTAAACAAAGCATCAAATTTCCTAAGCATCTGCTGAGGGGAAAAAAAAAAAGTATTTAAAGAAGATGGATCTACTGACCATTCATACTCCTAATCTGGTTATTAAAATACCCTAACAATAAGAAAAATAAGAATCTGGAATAGTATTTTAATAATACAAGGAATGGAAGTGAAAAATTGACTGATAAGTAAAAGTATAGATTGGTTTATAAGGTGTAATTGCACTTGGTATCAGAGGACAGGATTTGTCAGTTCAGATATCCTCTCTTCTTTATGTTGTGTTCTCCTGTTATTTACTCAACACTTTAAATAAAGCTGTTTTTATCAGTGATCATAAGCAAGAAATTGAAGAAAGTCCACCTATTTGGATCATGTTCATATATTGCAGTTTCTGGCTATATTTATTGATTTTTGAATACCTGCTTCCGTACTGTCTTGAGCCACCTTTCATTTACACTTTTGCAAAACAAAAGTGTATCTATGGACAAAAGTTTGAATATGGTTCATTTTTGGCAGGGTTCTTCTTCAGCTCATTTTATAAGCAGACTCTATCATGTAAACATCGTAACTAGAAATGGATGAGGAAAATTCAGTGAGGTCTTTGCTGGAAAATGTCTCTCTTACAAAAACGCTGAGAAAATGTAAGTTATAAGGAAATATAAGCAACCATAAATGCAGACACATCTTGATCAACAACGTGCAGAATCAGAATATAATAAAAACAGTGCTCTGTATCTCACTCATTACATATGCAGAGACACCGTAACTAACATGAGTAATCCAAAAGTATGAAAATCATCAGGAATGATGTTTGAGGGTTGCTTAAGTAATTTTACCTGAATATTATCTGATTGTTAAGGTAGAAAATAATGAAAAGTAGAAATTCTTTATTTCTTTCTTCAAGCATCTCTTGAAATGTAGGGAGGTAAATTGCAGTGAGAGGACTCTAGGGCCATAAAGTCAGCTATTTCATCATTCTGTCTCCATTATCTTACTCTACACCTTTATGGAGATACAAAAATGACTCTGCTAGCTCTGGACTTTGCAAGGTCAATCTTCATTTCAGCTGACTCCTTAAAGTGCCATTGTCAACTCCAGAGCCCAAGTCAGATCAGCTGAGTACAGGTGATGGCTCTACAGGAGAGAGTAAATGCCTTTCCCCATTCCCCTCCCACTCTTCAATCTACAATGAACCTAAGGAACCACAGGAACAAGCTATGGATCAGTAAATTGGCAGAGTTCAGAGATCATTCATTCAGTCAATCTTAAGAGCAATTCATTCTTGGATTTGTGGATGCTGTGCAAAAAGATGCTTAGAAAAATCTGGGATAGGATAGTTATTAAAGGAGATTAAAGGGTATTACTGAGTGCTTCAGCAAGTTATAATTAAAAAAAAAAGAGGGAGAGAGGAAGAAAGAGAGAGAGATTGAGAGAGAGAGGGAGAGTAGGCTAATTTTTCCAGTCAGTGAAGTTTCTAGGATGAAAAGCCTAGTTTTGCTTTGTTATTGGCTTCAATATTAATTCTACGGTATTTTTTCCACTTAAAAAAAAAATCAGCTCCTTCAATCCAAATTCCCTAGTTAATTTCTTTAAGGTAATAATGCATACATAATACACAGACTCAATGTTTGTGCCAATTAGAGGTGTGCCAGCCTAGCACACTTGCAGAAAATTTAGCCTCCTCTGAAAATTGAGTGCCTCATGACACATAGACAGTCCAGGTATGAATACTATCTTCCTAGAATATCAGACCAGATAACATGATGGTTACATCTGCCGTTAAAAAACTGTGTCTATCAGTCTATGTATTGAATGTGCATTTCGCACATTCACTCTCACTATCACATCACATTGCCCTCAAACTAAGATCTTTAAATCCAGAAAGCATTATTACAAAGCCAATCATGAACATGCACCACAAAGAAAGTAAAATAAACTAGAAAGCAGAATTAAGGTTTGGGGTTTTTTTTTGTTTGATTGTGGTTTTTTTGTTGTTTGTGGTTTTTTTGTTTGTTTGTTTGTTTGGTCTAATAATACTTACCTGGTTTTACTGCTTATTTCCTAGGCAAGAAACCAAAAGTCAAGACTTGGCTTCTATGGTCAGCTGGAATCTGGAAGTGTTTTGTTCTTCTAGAATATACTTCGGGTTTTTTAAGTTCTGTCTTCAGAGGTTGTCTCAGTTTCCAAATAAATGATGGAGAATGATCTGTTTTTGAGATTTCTGGGTTTCTGGACTCAGGACTAGGACCCCACCCTACCTAAAGATGAAGTTATTCTCATAGACATTAACATTCTCAACACACCCTCATTTTTCATATGCAGTGTCTACAATGTCATGCAGTTGGTTAACACTTGTTGACCATGCTGAAACATGATAACCATAGGTAATTCATCCCCTTGTATTCAGACCACATTCAAGATTCAATTAAAATCTTCTCAGCATGTGCTGTATCTTTCACTTGTCAACACTAATGACCTAGTCCTGAAACCTCCATTATACTGTGTAGTGCTTTTTGCTTCCTGGAGCTGTGCTACACAGAACCTGACATAGCCAGAACTTGTAAAGTCCCTTTATGTCCTTAGATTCCAGACCTGCAAGGTCACTTCATCAAACCAAAGCTCATTAAAAAGAAGGAAGAAAGGTGATCTACCATTCTGACCTCGGATATTGTAGCTGAAAAAGCCCTTTGCCATTTATATTTCAAGTTTCAATGAGTATATGACTCAGTACTGGAAGGATTTGTAGCTGACACTCAATAGAGGCTGCTCTCGAATTTTGACAAATCCCATCTTGAGCCGAAAAGAGAAACAGATATTGATCCTAAGTGTACCTAATTCATCTCTGCACTTGTAATCCCAAAAGAAAATGGCTTCTATGACCAGAGGGCGTTCAATATTTTTTCCATCTTGTAAAATAAACAGCAGTTATTTTGGTGTGTCTTCATGCGTCAGGAGCAACATTGTAAGTAAACAAAGCACTGATTTTTTTCCCCTTTTCTTTCCTGGGCAGAGTTATAAGAACTGCTGGGCCTTTGATTGGACTAATTAAATTGTACCAAATAATTTAGACTGATGAAAATCTGGAGGCCACAGCACCACATCTGAGATCTGTGGCTCTGAAAGGAAGCTCTGTTCCTTTATGAGATAGCTGTATTTCAACAGGGATCATGTAATTGTGAGGAAATTCATTTCAGCACAATGATGTAGCCTCAGCAGTGGTGAGGTGGTACTAGCATTTGCAGGAGGGCCGAGAGTGATGATTCATGGAGAGATAAGACATTGAGCTGTCAATCGCATTCATGTAAATTTGGAGAAATTCTATTGATTTTACTGGTGTTTTTTAAGATATAGCCTGAGGTGAGGATCTAGCCCATGATTTGACTTATTATTCCTTTTTACAGCATGTCATAACAGAAAAAAATGACTGCAAAATATGAACAGTTTAGAAGTTCTGCCCTCAGAGTCACTCGTGACAGAAGCTGCATAGGAAGCAACCGACCATTCCAGCTGACAAATATTTTCAGTTTCTAAAGCACACTCAAGTAGAAGGACCCAACCGTGCATGAAGTCCTCCTCTGCTGTGAGAGAAATACTCTGTTTTGGGAAATAACCAGATCAGGCATTTGAACCTAATTGTCCCATCATTATTGGGATATTGAATTTTACAGGGCAGCTGGGAATCTTTCCTGACACAGCTAAGATTCCCTAAACATGCTGACTTCCTGTGAAAAGTTTTCATTTTAATGAATCAGTCTTTTCTGACAACAATGACAACAAATGCTGAAAAATTTCCTACCAACTCCAATAATCACGCAAGGGAGCATCTGGCTGCAAAAGACTGGTGAGCAGGGCAGAGTATTTTATAAACAGGTGAGAGGCATTAAGAGCAACTCAGCAGGTTTTTGACACTTTTAAGTGAGAGATTGTTACAGGAGGGAGAAAATGAGGAAGCTAGTCTACGCTTCAGATTTTTAAGGGTACTGTTATCTTAAAAACAAGAGTAACAGAGTGTACTTCTGTGTATATGGATGATTATTGAGAAGGGATATTACGCACATAAACATGCAGTTTTTTCCCTGTTCCAGATCTGGTTTCAGTTTGCATTTTTTCCCCCCCAGTGACATATAAAAAGGTTATGTTGAAATCAATGGAGGTTTCTGTCTGCGGGACAAAGGTGCATCTCAGTAAGACTGCAACCACGGCCCGATCAAGCCCTTCCCAAGTATGTTGCCTATCAGTAGTGACATAATCAAATCAGAGAGATGGCAGGTGGGAAGCAAGATTTGGTGCTTTATTAGCTAACCCAGAAGCCATTCACTTGAAGTAGCAGTAGACATCTAACCCATGGGACCCAATGGAATTGCTGGATCACAGCAAAAATGAGTGTGATTGTCCAGTTCTGTCTCCAACAACAAGTTTCAGCTCAGATGAAAGGAAGGGGAAATCCTGGGTGCCCGCAAGTGAGGGTTTAAGTTCAATCAGTAGTCCGTAACTTCTTTCAGAAATACCAGATGCCTTCTGAATATTCAGGTGCCAAATGCACAAATATTATGAGCTAAATGATGTGAGAACAGAAAAAGTTCATCCTGTGAATTGAACAGTATTTTAGTTTGAATAAGATACAGTTGCATGATTTTTGCAGCTTTTATTCCAGTGTCTGAGTATCCAATCTGTACTGAATGAATGTATTCTGGAAAGAGAAGGTAAACTTGGGTGTTAGCTGTATATGGTAACACACTGCATAATTTCAGACATGAGAAAAACATACTTTTAAACCAGTTTTCTTCCAAGTTTTTTCCAGCAGTGAAAATAAACACAACTGCAGGCTGGGCAGATTCTGGAATGAGAGCAGCCCTGAGGAGAAAGACCTGGAGGTGTTGATCAATGAGAAGCTCAACAAGAGCCAGCAGTATGTGTCTGCAGCCCAGAAACCAAATATACACTGGACTGCATCAAAAGGAACATGACCAGCAGGTCAAGGGAGATGATTCTCTCCCTCTAATCCCTTCTTTTGAGACCCCACTTGCAGTCCTGCATTCAGCTCTGGGGCCCTCAAACCAAGAGGGGTGTGGACCTGTTCGGATGAGTCCAGAGGAAGCCTATGAAGATGATCAGAGAGCTGGAGCACCTTTGCTATGACTACTGGCTGAGAGAGTTGACCTTGCTCAGTCTGGGGAAGAGAAGGCTCCAGGGAGACCACAGAGCAGCCTTCCAATACCTAAGGGGGCCTACAAGAAAGCTGGAGAGGGGCTTTTTATAAAAGCAAGTAGTGACAGGAAAAAGAGGAATGGCTTTATACTGAAAGAGGGTAGATTTAGATTAGATATTAGAAATTCTTCACTATGAGGGTGGCAAGACACTGGAATAGGTTGCACAGAGAAGTCTGTGGCTGCCTGGTCCCTGGCAGTGTTCAAGGGCAGGTTGGATCGGGCTTGGAGCAACCTGCTCTAGTGGAAGGTGTCCCTGCCTGTGGCAGGGGGGTTGGAACCAGATGACTTTTGAGGTCCCTTTGAACCCAAACCATTCTATGATTCTGTATGATTCTATAATTCTATGTCTTGTGGTTAGAAAGATTTTTTTTTTTTAATTTTTGTTTGGCAATATGTTACTGTTACAAATAACCTCTAAAATGTGGGCAGCAGGTAAACTCTGCTTTTCTGCATAATGAAGAAGATACAAAGTGTGTGCAAACTGGATGTTTTAGGGAGAAAAAAAAAAAAGCAACACTGGATTTTCTTTTTAAAGAAAATTCATGTATAACATTATGTCATATTTTTCATACTATCAAAATTTTTTATTGGTTTATTGCTTATGGCAACATTGATGATGACTATGCACAAGTAAGCAAAAAAACCAGGATTGATTTTCTGTGGTTTCTCATAAGTAGCTGTCAGAAACACCCAGTTACTTCCTCAGACAGAGTATCACATACCTCAGCTGAAGCTATCAAAGTTCTGCTGCAGAACAGCTTATAAATGATCTGGAATTAATACTGGACAATAAACAAGTGAAACTACTCAACCATATTTGCAGACTCATGTTGCAGGGATAGAAGAATCCAGAAATAGGTGGGACTGTAAAGACAATTCTTAGAAAACAGGTATCATAATGACGGTGTGTAATGATCAGGTCATTTAGGTATTCTGATCATCAGGTGAGCAATGTGAAATCTGTGACATAGAAATTAACCATAATGCTAACATTTATTTGTTTTCTTTGCTATGACGAATTTCCCATGTAAGTAAGTAAGTAAATAAATAAATAAAGACATATGGCAAGCTTGCAGAGTATTGGACATAAACATTAATGGCAGTGCTTTTGCACTTGCATATCACTTTTAATCTAAGGTTCTTAAAATGATCCACATTAATTAAGCCTTATGACTCTTTGTTGAGGTCCATAAAAAAAGGCAGATAATACTTGCCAGCACTCTGAATGATGGGAAGTTAAATCAATGACTCTAAGATTCTCAGATAGTTTTATGAAGGTGAGTCAGCTCAGACTGTATACACTTAGAGATTTGCATCAGAATTCTAGCAAACAAAAGCATGAATTTCCCCATTTTCTTTTTTTCTTTTTTTTTTTTTTTTTTAAATGATTGCTTCCATATTTGCTGTTCCCTAATTCCCGGGACTGTTTTCTATATCAGCTAATAGAAAGATGAGATGCCATTGATCCTCCAGGATTCTTCATTTTGAACATGAGCAAGTTACAGTTTTCATTATCCATGGGTGAAGAAAAAAAAAATTAAATCAGAAATTGTAAAAATGAAGAACCTGTCCAGACTGTCTGACCAAATACTGAGGAGTACACTCACGAAGGCCTGGATTTATTGTTCCCTAAGCCCCTGAGTGGTTATAACAATACAAAATATTCCATGATGTTATAAGCTGGAGTTTAATTTCTCCAGAGGTTAATTCAGCCTTCCTCTGACCTCAGTTAACTGTTGAAGGGACTTATCTCTCTTCATGGACTAGATAGGACTTCACAAATCAACATGATTAATCGAAGTCTAAGTGTCAATGTGTGAATGACTCCTTCATATGATTCCATAAGACAACTAGCTTGAGAGGCTATGTATCTAATCAAAAATGACTTTAGTGATGCTCAAAATAAAAGTAGTCTAAACAGAAACTTAGTTTGACTGAGTAGAACTTATCTAGAAAGATGACAGTAGCCTTAAAATCCCAAGATGTTAACCTGGCTCCTCTGTTTCCAGTAGGAAATTTCACCAGTTTTTATAGAGCCAAGATTTCACCCCATTTGTTGGTGAAGACTCCCATTTGAAACAGACCTGGGGCACCTGAGCTTTTTGGCCCATGTCAAGCAATTGTTAAATTGCACACCAGCAGTTTATTTTATAGGTTTTCTTTCTTCCTCTTTCTACTGTGAGGTTTTGGAAAACTGCTGACCATTTTTTTTCTCTGAGCACATTGAATATGAGATAGTACTTCTACTTCAATACAGGATTTTCTGTAATTCTTGACCAAAAAGTTCTCTATTTTTATTAAGCCCATTGTTCGTTGACTTTGCTTGGCTCTGTTTCATGTATGTGCAGGGACACACTATACTTAGATACTAGATGTAAATACACATAAAGTATCTTCTCCTATATACAGTTTTATTAATACAGATTAGGTTATTCATTGCTATTTCTTCCAGATGAATAGAGAGGTATCACGAGTATTCTTTCCTGTAGTAGGAACAATAATACATTGTCGATAGAAAGATAACTTTATCAGATGAAAAAGCCATTCAATGACAAGAACAATAGATTTCATAAGAAACTATGTAACAGGAAAGAGGCATTGCATTGTTTGGAACACCTGTGGTTAATTATCATAGCTGAATACATTAAAATCAGTTTCCAACCTCATATATCTTCATAGACTGTTTGGCGATATTAAGCGATAAAGGCTTAATAATCAAAAGTACTGAGTTAGCAAATGTTTTCTAATTTTAATAACTTCTTGTTGTAATTACTAAGTCTTGGAGTGAAATGATTTAATTAGAAAGTAATCAAGAAGTGTCTACTGTTAATTGAAGAAATTATAAAAGATCTACATTTTTAATATATTTCTTGGGTAATAAAATTAAAGTCTATGATTATTATTTTATAAACCATGCTGATAAGAAAAGTTTGATACCAAAATGAGATATTGTGTATAATAATTCCCATAGCTACATTTGCCTTTGGCAGGTATAACCCAAAGCAGGGATTCTTTGGACTTACCCATTATCTGTCATTTCACATCTTAGCGTACTTAAAGAATGTACATTCATGCTCACAGCTCCTATGAGAATAGCAATAATTATCATTATACCTATTTTCTCCACTAATAAAGTGAGGTTAAATGCATCAGGATAAATGGTTATTTATAGGTTAGATTGAAAATTTCTATCTAATCTCATTTTGATAGAAAACTGGATTTATAGTTAAGCTGGTTTTTAAAATAAATTGACATGATTCTCTTTTCATAAACATTTTAACATTCTAGAAATGAAAAAGGTACCTTTCAAATCAAAATAAAAAACCCCAGATATTAATACTTAAAAAATGTTCAGCTAAAGCCCCTAAAATTTGAATTTAGAAAAAGTCTGCAGATCACCTAGTAGTATTTATAGTTCATATTCTTCAGCTTTTTATTATTCTCTGCCAGCTGAGTATCGAAAATAGATGGTATTTCCCAAAATCCTCCATGGTTATGCATTCCCATGCTGAACAATGTTCAGCAAGTGGGGTGTCAAAAATGCTGAATGTGTCATAGGGATAAAACCTTTTTTTCCTGACTGCTGCTATTTCTGTTAAACATTCCAAGACACTGATAATCCAATTTAAAACTTCTGTGGTGAACTGCTGTTCCCTCTTGGGTGTCTGTTAAAGTTAATTTGTCAATGCACAAGAAACATAGGATAAAGATCTTCTAACACAGGTCTGTCAGAATAGACATGGTGTATGTAGGTTTCTGAAAAGGTTCTATGCTTGCATGAAGATCTTGTACTCTGACAAATAAATGCTATTAAAAAAAGATGTTTCACATGAAAGGGAAAAATGACCTGCTTGCAGGAAAAGTGACAGAGCTAAAAACACACACAGAAATATTTTCCAAACTGCAATAGAAATAATTGCAGAAAAGACAAACATTCTTAAAAAAACCTCATTTTTGCATAAGAATGTCATTATTGATTTACATATTTTAGTTATTTCTTCTCAAAAGTTCATCTTATCAATAACAAAACCAACATCACTATTCCTTTGGCTGCTTTAATCCTGAAGGACTTTTCAGATTGCCAGCAAATGATGTCATATGACACACATGGTGAGCACCCACTAGTGGGATGGAAAGTGACATCTGTATAGCTGAACGAAATTCAAATGATCTGTTTGACTAACAAGACTGCAAGATGTTGAAGTAGTGATTGACAAACTGTCAGTCACTTCAGACCAGGTTCACAAATGCAAGTACATATTCATTCTTAATTTACGCATGCTGCTAATACAATTGTAGTTGTAAATAAAACGTACAACAAAAGTGTACTAAGAGCTAGAAACACCTGATTCACATATGTATGTGAATTCTTTCATCAGCTGAATATTTGACATTGAATATTTTGTCAATTGAATATTTGATATGCACCCATACATTTTTTTAGTTTGGTAAACCTTTAAAAAGCCTAGCCAACCAACCAAACAGAAATACCTAAAGCATTTTACTTCTCTAGAAATGTGCAGATCAAGCTAAATGTAAATATTTTGACCGTAAAGAATAGCTGGTTTGTTTCAGCCTGAGACAGAAGATATCACCTTGACGTAAGACATCTATTTGGAATTAATGTCTGATTGGTGATAATGCTCTCTAGGTGTTCACCAGGCCATTAGCTCCTCCCAGCTCTTCTCTAATCCCCAGAAGTTACTTTTGGCCTAGATCATTATTGCTTAAACACACACATTTTGAAAACTTAAGAGGTTACTTTTCATTTACCTGCCACCTAAATTCATTCTTCAGAGACACTGTCAGCAAAGGAGATACGAGTCAGTGTTTTCACTGTAAAAGAAAAAGAAAAGCCTCACTCTGTGGCATATTTTATATGAAGAAGAGAAAGAATAATTATATGTTAGTTCTTAAGGTTACCTTGCAACAGGGAGTTTTCTGGATGACTTCTTTTACAGAATGAAAAAGTCTATTTTACAAAAAGAAGAATAAAAAAAAAAAGGGGGGGAGTGGAAGCATTGATAAACTTTTGCATCCTTTAGGATAACAAAAAGGGAAACATTACAAAGGCTGTTCCCAACTGGGCATGGATTTATAAGTTACACAGAGTACTCTTATTTACTGAAATGCAGAAGTATATGCACGAGAAATTCCCAGCTGCTGACATTTTGTGAGCTTTTAATAGTACCATTAGTCAATATATCAGTATGCAGCATATCATATTGACTAGAGCTGATGTTTATAGTGGAAAGCTATTGACTTATGGGATGAAAAAGTGGATATAATTCAGCTTCAGGCATTATTGCCCACCGGAGGTTACTTTTTTATTTACAGGGACAATAATTTGCCCTGTAAACTGAAAACTCTATGCTCACTATATATTTTACTATGCACTTTAATAAGACTTTTTCGCCCTAAATGTGCTTTACATAGAAGCTGGAATTTCACCCGTAGTTATCCTCTGTTATCATAGCTGATAAAAAAACAAAACAAAGCCAAACAAAAAACCAAAACATTAAAACCCTTGAGTGGCTCACTAAAATGTCTTAATTTTAGATATAGTCAATAACACATTTAGATATAGACACAGATGGATACTGCCTACATACCTATTATACTGTACAACATTGACAGCAGTCTTGAGGTTGCACTTTAAATCTTAAATTGACTATTACTCATTTATGCATCCTTAATAAGGGATCGGGGTCCTTGGTATAGGATTTATCTTGGCTAACTTTGCCTGTTCCAGTCAGCCAAAGAGCTTGTGCAGTCCTCACCCTCAAAGGTTTCCTTGGAAACTCTAAGCAAGGAACCTGGTTCGGCTTTACTTTGAAAAGAATTCACACATGATGGCCACTTAAGATCCCTTTCAACATGAATTCAGAGAATCATAGAACCATTAGGGTTGGAAGGGACCACTGGACACCATCTAATCCAGCTCTCCTGCCAAGGCAGGGCCACCTAAAGCAGGTTACACAGGGACATGTCCAGGCAGGTTTTGAATGTATCCAGAGAGGGAGACTCCACAATCCTCCTGGACAGCCTGTTGCAGTGCTCTGCCAGCCTCAGTGTAAAGAAGTTCATTCTTATGCTGAGCCGAAACTTCCTGTGTTTTAGATTATGACTGTTGTTCCTTGTTCTGTCACTGGGCAACACTGGAAACAGTCTGGCACCATAAAGTACGACACCCTTGTCTCTAAATTGGAGAGACATGAATTTGAAAGATGGACCACTCAGTGGACACAGAACTGGCTGGATGGCCACATGCAAAGAGTTGTGGTCAATGGCTAAATGTCTAGTTGGAAAACAGGAATGGGTGGTGTCCCTCAGGGATCGGTGTTGGGACCTGTCTTGTTCAATATTGTTGTAGGTGACATGAACACTGAGATTGATGCACCATCAGCAAGTTTGCCAATGACACCAAGCTGTGTGGTTTGGTTGATACACTGGAGGGAAGGGATGCCATCCAGAGGGACCTGGATACGCTTGTGAGGTGGGCCAATGCCAACCTCATGAAGTTTAACCAAGACAAGTGCAAGGTCCTGCACCTGGGTTGGGGCAATCCCAGGCACATCTACAGGTTGGGTGGAAAAAAGATTCAGAGCAGCCCTGCAGAGAAGGACTTGAGGGTGTTGGTTGATGAGAAACTTAACATGAGCCAGCTTCAGTGTGAGCTCGCAGCCCAGAAACCAACCGGATCCTGGGCTACATTAACAGAGATGTGACCAGCAGGTTGAAGGAGGTGATCCTGCCCCTCTACTCTGCTCTTGTGAGACCTCACTTGGAGTATTGTGTCCAGTTCTGGTGTCCTCAACATCAAAAGGACATGGAGCTGTTGGAGCAAGTCCAGAGGAGGCCACGAGGATGATAAGAGGGCTGGAGCACCTCTCATATGAAGACAGGCTGAGAGAGTTGGAGCTGTTCAGCCTGGAGAAGAGAAGACTGCGTGGAGACCTCATAGCAGCCTTCCAGTATCTGAAGAGGGCCTACAAGGATGCTGGGGAGGGACTCTTCGTTAGGGACTTTAGTGGTAGGACAAGGGGTAACGGGTTCAAACTTAAACAGGCAAAATTTAGGTTAGATATGAAGAAGTTCTTTACAGTGAGGGTGGTGAGGCACTGGAATGGGTTGCCCAAGGAAGTTGTGAATGCTCCATCCCTGGCGGTGTTCAAGGCCAAGTTAGACAGAGTCGTGGGCAACATGGTTTAATGTGAGGTGTCCTTGCCCATGGCAGGGGGGTCGGAACTAGATGATCTTAAGGTACTTTCCAAACCTAACTATTCTATGATGCTATGATTCTGTCTTCTTGGCACCCACCTTTGACTTACTCATATACGTTAATGAGATCCCCTCTCAGTCCTCTCTTCTCTATACTACATAGGCCCAGCTTCTGCAATCTCTCCTCATAAGAAAAATGCTCCAGATCCCTGATCATCCTTCTGGCCCTCTTTTGGATCCTCTCCAGGAACTTCTTTTCTTTCTTGTACTGAGGAACCCAGAACTGGGCACAATTTTTCCATATCAACCCAGACCGTTCTGTGATTCTATGATCCTGTGAACTCAATTACTCTAAAAGTTTATACAGGCGCTTCCTGTTTTCAGTGGAGAGATACTGACAGTTATGGGATTTAGGTCACATCAGCAAAAGATAAATGTCTGTTACAAGAGAAAAGAAATGCTCTCTGGGTCACAATAGAGGGAACCCAGAAAAGTAGCCTGTATTAGGTAATTAACAGATGGACATAAATGGTGATATGACAAGGCACATCACCTTGACTACACAGACTACTGGTTAGTTGAGGAGCACATGATTATTCCAAGATTTTTTATTTGTATGTGGCTCATCCATTGTTAATCACAGCTGATGATGTAGAATGATACCATAATACATAATTACATAGAATAAGAAGTACCATATGCATTGACTGATGAACTAGTGGACTGGATCCTACAGTTTTACTAAAAGATCAGCCTGCTAACCTCAAGACGCATACACTTCAGCTGACAATAGATCTTGATAAGCTAAAAAAAATTTCCAAATTAGCTTGTCAATAGCAGAAATGAGTTAATAGCAGAACGACCACTATCCACTTCTAATCATAATAATGGCACAATAGACAATATTCACTATCCACCTGTCAAATCTTGGTGTGAAAAAAAGCAGTAACAGATCAAGGATAATATACAATAACAGTAACAATAATAGTAAAAGCAAGAGCAGCAGCAAACCCAAAAACCATCATGTCCTAAAATTAGATGACATAAATCAATGAGTGTTTTCCTATGTCAATTCACATTAAGACACACAGTACAAGACATAACAGCCCAGAGTATAATAACACAATGTGACAACCTACTTTTACTTTATGAATTATAATTTAAGACTTGATTTTTTTTTTCATCCACTCGATAGTTACTTACTACAACATAATATGTTCAGGGATTTTCTTCAGGTTTCCAGGTAAGATACTCATGTATGTCCTAGGAGAAAGCAATTCTCTTATCTTGCCTTTTTTTGGTAACATTCATCCCAACAGCGATACTGTGTAACAGGACTAAATAATTTGAGTCCCAGTTTGACAGCTGAATGATGACTTCTTTTAGGAAGGAAAGTCTTTTGAACTAGAGCATAAGATTGAAGAGTTTTTGGGAACTTAGATAAGTTAGGTTTTCCTCTTTCTGGAGTTCTGGTGTTGTTTTCCTGCTATAGCTATAATTTCTTCCACTACATGTTTGGCCTTTGATTAGCAGTAACAGCATTACAGGGTGAGTCAAGATGGTTGTGTGCTAGCCACATAAGATTCCACCACTCAAAGGTAGGTATCTGCATTGTGGGTGTCTCATGTGAGCTGACTATCTGAGATCCTACTATCGTCAAACGGGATTATGGTCAATATAGACACCTTTATTTTAGTCACATTTGTTTTATTTTTCAGCCAGGTGGCTTTCCAGATTTTTCAGTGCATTGACTGAATTTCTATTGACTGTGATGAGAACCAACATGCTTCTTAATCTGGTGCTGTAATCCACCCTTACTACTCAATCTGGTTGGCTAGACACCTAAATGTGTAATGTCATTTGAGATGTTGCAGTGTATCTAAAACATTTGTGTGGGGTTGGCAGATGTGACACAATCCATAGGCAGGTAAAATCCTTCTGTTCTTTTGAAGTAGCAACGAAAAGGGACACCCAAGGGCATCTCAAATGACACTAGATAATTATGTCTAGGCAATTTTACTTTATTCTTAGTGTCTAATTTATGACAACCATTAAGGATATATCTATACCAAGAAATTAAACGGGACCAGGAACATTTCTGGTCACTGGGGTCAAGCAGCAAAATATATTTGGCTCTATGCTGGTTAATTCTCTAAGCTTCCAAAAAAAGTGGTGCACTGGGAATAGTTACTGGGAGTGGTTAGTTCTAATTCTTAAAATGCTCCCAGGTGTTGGCAGTGTGTTAGCTGTTATGAACCAAATCTGGACCAGAGAAAATCCTAGTATCTCACTGATATGGTCAGTCATGCTTGAGAGTCCTTCTGGGCATTATTTCTTTTAACAGTCATAGCTAAAAAGCTAGCCATGTGTAGGCATTAACAGATAAAAGTTTTTGGTTAGATAACTGAAATGCAAAAATTCTCACCTCCCATATCCTCACTCCTATACTGCACCCAAGCATATCTAAAATAATTTCAGCCCTTTGAAATAACACACCTTTAGATGTATCGAGTTCTACCAGATTGATTTTTCCCTCTTTCTCTTGAAGTAATTGTCATTTAGTCCAGGAGTTGAGATATTGCAATAGGTTTATACGGGTTTGGCATTTTATTCATTCCTCTCTACATCTCTGTTTTTCTCTTTTCAGTGAGATACAGAGTGTAATAGAATTGCCACTGCCAAAACCCTCACTCCACTGGAGTGGAAACCATTCATTTGTTGTCTCAGTTTTAAGATTCCTGACTCCAAATGCAAGGGTATTCTCCATGGACATAATGGGACATTTAGCAATTCATTCATTTTCTTCACATGCTACTTATTTAGACACTCAGCTGTTGGCAGCTTTGATGTGAGTGGTGGAAATTATAAAGACATTACGTATCATAAAAATATAAATGAAAGAAAACATAGGCCCTGTTTTATATCAGACTAAATTGACTAGTGTCATACTCAGGATATTTTGTTTTATAAATTATAATCGTTAGAAGAGGTGTTCCCTTGAGTGGAACACTACCTGTCTGTTTCATATATAACACCAGCTCTACACTTCTTCTCCTGTAAAGAAATTGCTGTTCAAGATTTAGATACAAAGAAGTAAGTGTTTGAACTTAAATAGTACATGTATGAATGGAATAGAGTATGCCTGTGTTTGAGATATTAAACATAATTAAGGTCTCTGAGTGTCAGTGAAAGAAAACAAATGTTTTATGTAGGGAGTGGTAAAACTCAGCTGGAGAAGGAGGGTATGATTGTTCAGAAATATGTATTTAGAAGGGTGAGAAAAAAAACCAAACAATTTTTAATGCTGCTCTTCTGTCCTATTTTCTGGCCATTTGTGGTGGGTTGAACCTTGACAACAACTAAGCACACACGCAGCTGTTCACTCACTCCTACAACTGTAGTGGGACGAGAAAGAGAACAGAAAGAGCAAGAGCAAGAAAACTCATGGATTGAGATAAAGACACTTTAATAAATGAAGAAAAGAGGGGAATAAACCCCAATCACACGTCATAAAAAGGCAGTCAGCCACCATCTCCCACAAACACTGATTCATTCCCTGCTTGTCTCTTGGAAGACACTTCCTTCCCCATTTCAATTTTTGATTTTGGAGCATGACATTGCATATCTCAGGTCAACTGTCCTGCTTCTTCCCCCTTTCAACTTTTTTCCCAACCCTAGCGTACTTGTTGTCACAGGGCAAAGTGAGAAACAGAAAGCCTTGATGTTATGTAAGTGCTGTTCATCAATAAACAAATCATTAGTGGGTTATGAACATTATTTTCATCACAAATGCGCAACACAGCCCATAAAGAAAAGTAAACTTCATTCCTGACAGACTCAGTACGCTGTTGTAAGTGCTGGTGTCAAAACAGTGACACATGCTGTCTACAGAGCACATATATAGAAAGACAAAACTGACCTGTCCATTTTGGGGCGTGAACCTCTAAACATTGAAAGTAGGTCTTGCATACTTCAATTTAAAGAAAATGGCACATTAAACCAGGGGTCATGATGGGATCAAGATTTCTATAACCATTCAGCCACCCTCAACCCAGTAAGACTGACATAAGAAAGGCTGGGTATGCCTTTTCCTTCGTGCACATTCTGATTTGGTTCTAATGGCATTCCTCTTCCATATGGTTTGGTTTTGGGTTTTTTTTTCTTTTTCCCCTTTTTCTATTAATTTTCTTCTAACACTTTTATTTTCGTCTAAGTTTCTCACTGGAAGCTCAAAGAGGTTTTGGAATCTCAGTCCTTTTAGATATTTAAAACTTTGCCAGACAAGATGCTGAGCAACTTGATCTAAGTTGGTATGGTTTTGAGAGGGGATTTGGAGCAAGGGACTACTAGAGGTCCCCTCCAACCTATACCAAATAGTTCTGCACTGTGGTTCTAGACCAGTTCAGTCTGGACTAGTTCCAGCAATCCCATACACAGCTACCACCATTTAGATCACCATTTCATCCACCTTATTTTGTAATATCCAGAAATAATCTGACTGTCAACAAGTGGGTATCCTATCTGTGTCTATGTTCTCACTTCCATCTCAATTCTATGACTCTGACCTTGTGGCAAATACTGTGGGAAAACAGAGTCAAATAGCAAAGTGTGTTAAAACTCATGCAGATGCCTGATTTTTGCTGTGGTATTGAATAATGGCAGTGAACCTTGCAGTGACACTGCCTCCAGTTGCGAATTTTGGGAAGTAGTGAACAAATCTAACACCTACTAAATTTCCTTAATAGAATTTCACCTTCTGAGACTGACACCTAAGTTACTAGTCAGACAGGATAGTAAACATTATTTTGAGTTTGTGAAACTTCTGAGTACTCCAAATTTACTTGTGTGCTTGAGCATATTGTTGAAACCTAAAGAAGCAAATCTGGAAGAATTTTTCAGCATATTCTTCTTATTATAGAAATCTCTAAGATTTTTAGATTTTCTGAAGTAATAAGCACAGGTCACCAAAAAGACACTTTCTTCACATTACTTTGGTATCACAAATAAATGTAGAGTTTTTCCAAGTGCTGAATTATATCTTTCAAGCATCAATGACATACAACAAAATACTTTTCATAAGAGCTTGTTTAGTTGTTTATGGCCTTAACTGTTTCCATATTTATTTAATTTTAGAATTTAGTATGTATAGATTTTCTGCCCAAAATCAGGATATTGGAGGGGTATTCAACTCACCCCTCCAAAAGGGTGGTCTTTACCCATCTGGAGGTTTAACACATCTAGTGCACACCTGTCTTCTAGACTGAGTACAACAAATGGCTGAGATGCACATTTTGAAAGATGGCTTGTTCTATCAATCTTAGGCTGGGATGAATTTTTTACTTCCTTTCCACTTCCAAAATAATACTGATTTATTGTCTGAAGACAGAACGATAAACTGCTCCACCTGAAAAATTTCCTTGCAAATATCTTGATTATATAAAATTTTTCATTAAAGTTAATATTTTCAGCTAAAAATATCATCTATTCATAGAGATACTTTTTACTCCAAACCCTAAACAATCACGTTCTGTAATGTTATTTTAATTCCTATAGGCATTGTTGTTTGGATGTTGCATACTTTCATTTTTTTGTATTCTGTCCTCAGCCTGAAGACGTTCTTGCAATAACATGAATGTCATGATGCACTGGTTCTTCTCACAAAAAAGGGCTATGATACGTCTCATTTATTTTGGCATGTGAGGAATAATGGATTATAGAGTTCTGACAGCATAATTCATTTAAATGCATTAATTAACTAAATACATTGCATTGTCTGACCAAGGCAGTTTAAACTTTCTTATGTTGTCAGTATTCAGCACATGCAAAAGGTTGGAAAGAATCTTATGTAGCTTATTACTTCTCATCAAACAGTGTAGAAGTTGAAACTCTGAATGACAAGTTTCCTGCGATCCATTGTTAATGAACTTTTGGTTTAAAATACATTTTTTAGATAAAGTTTCTTTACAAGAAGGCACATGGCAAATGTATAGTCCAAAAAAAAAGGAAAAAAAAGATGGCTTTTAGACTTCAAGAGATAATGTAAATATTACAAGTTCTTTTATGGATTTTCACTCACAAGTGAGCAAATCACTCATCTTAAAATTACCTCTGCGAGACTTCATGCTAATCATGAATCAAACTTAAATCCATCACAAGTTTTTGAAGATTCAAATATAGATAGTTGGTTGTTACTTTCCACCAAATTTTTATACTGATGTTAGCTGGAATTTATTGAAGTAGGCTTTGTGCCTCGTTGTTTTTTATCCTCTACCATTTCATTGTTTTTGAAATCAGGAAATATTATTCTCTTGACAGAATTAGGCTGAACTGGTAAAATATATGGTTGAAATACATTTGAACAATGATGGTTTTATATTTATTCTATTTTTCCTCAATGCTGTTTGTATATTTCAATTTCCCTTGACAACTAAAGGATATATTTGCTATTGAAGCCTGATAATTTTTTGCCTTAATCTTTATCTCTTTCACTTCATATATATTGTTCTCTTGCTAATGAGTCTTTAACAACTTCAAGACTGCTTCTTTTATCAGGCTTTCGATGTCCAACACAATTTTGCTATATCTATAAATTTTTTGGCTTCTATTGTTTATCAGTGATTCTTTTTTCCTTATTGATTTTATTGTTATCCTTTTTCATAAGGATAGCCTAGCAACATTTTATTCAAGTTTAACTTTTGTTTGAGATAGAACTTTTCAACAGTTTACCTATGTTGGAAGAGGAAAATGTACAGGCCTTCTTTATATTCATGTTCTGGATCTGTTCCACACAGCTGACTTCTCTGCCTAATTTCATTTTGTCCTTTATCACTGAAAACCTTAGTTACAGACCCACTTTTATCCTTTCATTTAATTTGAATAGAATCGACTTAAAATCATTCTATGCAGGGTTAATTTTCATGTCTGGCTTATCTTCTAGACTTACCACTACCAGATCTTACAGTGGGATCAGAAATCTTTCAACTCTGGTACATGACAAACCTGTAGGTACCTAGGACCGACATGCTATCACAATGAAATTAAACTGACGAATACATATGGCCAATAAAATTTTGATATTCCACAGTGCAAGGAATGTTTCTACAAGTATAAAAAAGAATAAGCTGCTCTAGCCAGGATTAGTATGGGAGAAGGTTAATTGGTCTTTCACCTTATTTTTGCTGTCTTTCCTTCAGGGATTAGGTTAAGCCTTGGTGTATGTTTCATCAGGGAATCACGGAGATTATACTTTGTCTCTCTGTCTATCATTCAGACACTTCCTCTAATGTTGACTTGATTTTTATAAGCCTCACAACTCATCATGCAGTTCCTTTTAGTCAAAATAGGTATATAATTTATGGTACCAAAGGCAGCAGTTAGGGTAATAGAATGCAAGGCATGAGACAGTAACATGATTGTTAAATCTTTATTAAAAGTTTCCTGATCTTCCACCTTTCACCCATGCCAAGTCTCACCTTACCTATGGGATTTTTGCAACTTTAAATTAAGAAGATGTTAATTAGGTGTCTACAAGTCTGCCCTCAGACACATAAAGCATTCTGGGTAGAACTGAGCTTGCCTGCTATAAAGTAATATAACCCAAGGTCATGACCTGGTCCTTTAAAATAAAGCTCTACTCAATGACAAAATAGAACTGCTGTAGGAAAATGTTGGTTACTCAGCAAAATTCAAATAAGACAGAGGGACCAACTCTTTTTCTTCCAGTTTCAGCTAGAAATCTTCATGGGCATTGTAAAATTGACTATCATTGTGATATCTGAACACTCAGTTATTCATAGAATTTCCTGTTAGCCTAAATGCCATGAGAAGTCATTGTATTAATTTAGGATAGATTCATTTCATACAGCTTCAAGGACTACAACATCTGCAACTGGGATCGTAGTGCTTTCAATTCAGCACAATACACAGGCATTTTTAGGCAATGGTTCTCTTGCCCTACTTAGTAGTTCATGTTAGGCTGAATTGAGTTATGCCCTAGAAACGCCAATTTCTAATTTTCTTTACAAGATGGACTAAAGGTAAGATTACCTACAGACACACATTTGTTCTGGCAACTCTTACCCTTATGCTCCCTTTACAATCTATCGTGGAGTGAATAGCTATGTGAAGGTGTTAGTCTTTCTCTAACGAATATGCCAAAACCTCTTTTTATGTAACCATCTTAGACAAAAATGCCCAATTTCCAATTGATATTAAAGTAAGTTAATTGTATTTTAACTTTTAACTACAATTCAGATAAAAACATGACTTCTGTGAAGAATTCCAGTTTTACTTCTAGGATCTATGCTTTTACAGTACATTCTCTAAAAAAACCAAAGAATTTATTTCCGTATTTGGAAGAGCCAGATGATGAAAAACCTACCATTGTTCTTGACTAGTCATTCTACTGATTTCTATAATTTTTGCTAATAATGGATATTTCTTTTTGGAATCATTTTGCAAAGTTTCAATTCCTGACCACTGGATCTTTTCAATCTTTTTCTTCTAAAACTGAAGAAACTTCTATTATCACATTTTTATTCCTTCAGTGGATATTTATAGACTGTGTCTAGTTATGCCTTTATCTTCCTTTTGAAAAATTAAATAGAGCATGGAGTACTTCATTGCACAGTGTTTGCAAACCTGTAATAATTCCTGCAGAACTCATCTGAACCCTTTCCAAAATTTTTCAATATACTTCCTCAGTTGCAGGTACCAAGACTGGACAGTTTTCCTATAATGGTCATATCAATGCCAAGTACAAACTAATAAAAAGATTCCTTTCTCTTATTTGATATATTTTCATTTATGTGTTTTAGGATTGTATTAGTCCTCTGCAACACAACGTATCATTGGATCCCATATTCTTCTGATGAGCTATGACTGATTCTCATTTTCTCCTTCAACTCTTTTACAAGATCACAGCTCCTCAAGATAGATTTTTCAATCCAGTAAATGTAACTTTGATTTTCTGATCTTGGGGCACAAATGCATCTGACTGAGGTCAGTGTAATTCTGTTCTATGTCATTTCCTGCTAGATCAGAATCTGAGCAAGGATTTTATTTCAAGAACTTGTTATATGAGCTTGATAAAGTACTTTGCTTAAATTTACTTCAGGAATTAAAGTTAACCTTAATATGGTCCTAAAATCATTCCTCCTGAACATCTAAGCTGTATGTTCTATTTCTATCTTCAGGAGCCATCCATGATAATCTTGGAAACTTTGCTTCACTTCTGAGTATGCTGGTCCTATTCCCATATTTGTCTAGTTCTTCCCTGACTGAACTGTGCTTGTGACCTTCATATTCGCAATAAACTTTGAAAGCAGAGTCCTTCATGTGGGTGAGACTGGTTTCATTGTAAATTGGTTGGGAAAGGGTAAGTCCTTATGATGGGACTGGGAAGAGTAGTTCACGTGTATCCAATCTTTTGAAGGCAACAGTAGATTCAGTTTTACGTACGCAGATTTACATGGCATCCTTCTAGGCTTCATATTTTTAATGATGATATATTGCCTTTTCACAACATGATTGCAAGGTTAAATCAATCACAAGTAGTGATTAAGGAAGGATTCACAGTGATCTGAACCAGGAATTACCTCCAGGTACTAGGCCTGCATTGTGCAGCTGCTTTAACATATTTACAGCTTTCTGAAAATTATATGCATGCTTCTTGCTCTATTTTAAACAGAGAGCGCTTGAAGGAGATACTATGGTTTCCAGAGATGTGGATGCTAATTCACATCTTATTGGCAGCTACTTAACGTTATCAGGTGTACTAGGTGAATCCTAATAAAGGATTAATGAAGACAGCATGTTTCTTCCTGCCTTTATTATTGCTCCATTAGACTTTCAATGCATCACATGTTTTTTTTTCCTTCAGCCTCTTCTTAGCCTATGAGGGGAGACTGAATAAAAAACCCACAATCATCCAGAACAAGAACATCAGAATGGTATTTTCCTACCAACTCCTGAAAAAGAATGACTTTAACTCTTCATGGCAGTTTTCTCTCGTCATCCACAAATCCTAGACTTTCCTTAATTTATTATTGATTCTCAGAAAATCCTAATAATTATTCAACAAAACTTAATCTCCCTAAAGAATGCTGTTATTTCCTCCTCTTTTCTAGTCCATTTTAGTGTTTTTGTCTCTACTCTAGAAGATCTCACTTCAAGAGACATGCCTTTTTTTCCACATAATCTTCACTTTTCCTCTTTGTAATCTTTGTGGTCAGTCTCTGAATGTACCGGACTTCTACTTGGTTTGGCAGCTCTTGTATGCACTTCAGTGCTATGAGAACAATACTAATTCAAGATAGGTAGAAACAGGTACCTGATTTGCAGGGGTTGAAGCAGTGCCCCTTCTAGTAGCCACTTTTCTCACTTGCTCAGAAGTGTTCTCTAACCCTTCAGTCATACCCTCTGCATACTCCACTTCTTTCTACTGTTTTGTTTCAACTGACATTTTATAGCAGGGAGACACCAATTTTGACAAGGTCATGACTCATATGATTTCATATTGCCTTGTACTGGCTGGCAGGACTGGACATGTCTTTCCACTTTTAGTAGAAGTGCATCAGAGCAGGAAGCTCCTGCCCACCGAATACGTGGAGGCTGACTTTTTCTGACATCATACAACCATGTGGTTTCATACCGTGCCATGGTTGCCACTTCTTCAAAATGCAATAGCCCCATGATCTCAGTGAACATTTAATTGGCTACCTGCTTTCTTCGGACCATGAAGCAATCATGTATAAAAATGTATACATTTTACACATACATGTGTGTGTGTGTCTGCAAATATGCATAAACACATTCACACTTTGTATATATATACATTTATATTTGTAATTATATACCCTGCATGCGTAAATATATATATAAAGATATGTAAATTAAATATATATGAGTAAAAATGTAGCCATATAGTGCATAAAACATTCTTTAATAAAAGCTCGTGAAATTAATGATTTAAGTTTTAGTGTGAATAAAAAAGTAATTACTGAAAAGTAAAAGGCAGGCTTGGGGCCCAGCATTTTACAAGTCTCACAAACAAAACCTAACATGTTTGGAATGGGGAGTTCACAGAGTGGATATTATTTGGCAAAGGGGAAAGAACATACTGGAACATGCCTGAAAGCTACAGACCTGCCCTAAGAGGTGGCCAAGGCTAATGTGTGTTTCCTCATCCAGGGGTGAATGCAGAAAGGCAGTCAAACTTGGTGGATATGATAGTTTTCTAAACATACAATAAGGTTAATTTAATCATAAAAACATTAGACATTATGCAAGCGTACCTGGTCATTGCTGTAAAAAGCAAAACACAATCTGAAAAGGCTAGAACTTTCAAAACAATTTTTACCAGGTAATGCGTGGCTTCAGAAATTACAGACTAACCAAGAAAAAAATTATTCATAAACTATCTTTTAAAAAAGCTGTTATAGTGTCGTGGTTCAAACCCAGCCGGCAA
>NW_009920530.1:67542-115480 GCF_000696875.1 Nestor notabilis | reverse complement strand
TTATATATATATATTTTTATGCAAATATTAAACATCTTTGATCTGGTTGTCACACTGCATTTACAATTTCAGTACTGTACTTTATTTAAATGGAATCACTTTACGTTGGAACAATAACTATTCACTTTCATTTCCTCTCCCAAAAGACCAGCAGGGGGGGAAAAAAAATCAACCTCTGCTGTTGTTTTCACTTCAGTGCCATCTCTGAAGGTGTTAAATTCTTTGTTGGGCTTTGAAAATCTAATGACTAAGTGACACTTGACTCCGGTATTTTGCTTTTCTTACTGAGGAGAGAAAAAAAAAAAAAAAAAAAAAAAAAAAGGGGGTTCAGGCTTTTGAATGAAAACTTGCTGTTCCCTGCCTGGCTGCAGGCAGGGTCTGGCACTGGAGAAGGTAGGGTCAAGGGAGAGGACTCGTGTCCTGGCAGTGTGTTTTCCCAGCGGAGCGAGTAGGTACATCTATTTTTATCGTGCTTTGTACTTTTCACTCTGGAGGCAATTTAATAGGAACCCGATTTATTTACTGAAGCACCTTCCCTCTGAGACCTTCAGGAAACGCAAAAGCTCCTTCATTGCCATTCCTGGTGTTGGCTCGCCGACTTCGTCCCCACCTTCCCTTCCTCAGGGGCTGGCCTTATCCCTTGGATCCCTGCGAGGTCCCCCTCCAGCCCCCAAAGAGCCCATGCTGGGTGCTTCTGGCCCGCTAGTTCCCCTTGCCTCCAGCTCCTGGGAGGGTTTGCTAGCGGAAGCTATGAGGAGGGCTGGGGAAATAGGATCAGCTGGTAATGTGGTATGTCTTCTCTTGCCACAACTATTTGCAGCAAATAAATGAGTCATCCTCCTTTAAAAGGGTTTGGGAATCTATAGCTCTGCCACAACCACAGAACGGTGATAGTACATGGCACGATGTATTTTTTCCTTTGAAGGACCCTTTTTTTTTACCATTGCTTGAAAAAAAGTTTTGATTTACTTCCTCTCAGCTCAAATTTTATTGTGTTATTTTAATGATTGACAGCAGCTAGTTACCTTGTAGTGCATGCAGCAGGGCTCTGAGCTAAACTGCACCTTTCAGCGTTTGCATTTTGATACATATATAATATGTTCTTATATATATTATATAGGTATTCCGGATCTGTTTTGCATATGTTAATGACCGAGTGGGGGAACTGGTGGAGCTTTGTTTTATTTGTGACTGGTAGCTTAAAAGGTGTCTGGTGTTAGAGGTGGGAAGAAGGCATGAGTTCAAGCCAAGAGTAAAATAAGAACCCCTTTTCAAAGCTGGTTTATTTCTGCGGTTTGCACACCTTCCCTTCCATAGAGTCGGACTTTTTTAAAACTGTTTTTCCCCCTCCTCTTCAGCACACTGGTACTTTTAAAATTAAAGACCACGTTCTTGCTTTGTAGACTTCGTTTTTCCCATCCAATCAGATGTAAGGTTAGAACTTGTGCTGCAAGAGACAGTGTCCCTTTTAAAGGGCTGAACTGATTAAAAACGTTGACCTGATTACAGTAAAACTGTTTGTGCTGCAGCTGAATTTGCTGCTAGCTAACAGGACACTAAACTTACTTAAATGTAGTGCTTGTGAAACAACTGAGAGCTTTGAAATGGGATTTTTTTTTTTCCTTAGGTATAGCTGCCCCCCCAAAATGCAAGAATATTTCTTCCAAAAATAGAAGGGCAATTGGAAGACCAAAAAGATGATATTTTTCTAGTTTCTCTTATTGCACTTGAAATATTTTTTATCTTGCACAAAGGCCTTCACACTAAACTTCTAAACAGCTCTTATTAAATGCTTGATTTCCATGATGTCAGAAGCTCCTACCAGTTCAGAAAAAAGGCTTTTTTTAAACTGAGAATATGAAGTGTGTTAGGTAAAACTGCACAGAAAAGGAAAAACTGTAATTGCATATTCAGCTCCTATTTGAATATATTCTTTTGTATGGTTTTCTTTATGCAGAGTTTCCCTTGCAAGGAAGAAAATTGGTGTACTGTTTTGCTGTTGTAATAATAGTTTGCTAACAAAATAAATAGTAAAACAAACAAAAAAGAAAAAAGCCTGCAAATTTCAAGACAGCTTGGCTAAAGCACTGCAGACTCCTGCAGTCTGTAGGAGTCTGTGCAGATTTGCTTTCCCTCAGATTTCTTTACAACTGTTGCCTTCTGCAAGGCATCCTGTTGCAGCAAACTGCTCCTGGGATTGCTCTTTTGGAACATTTTGACTATAGGCTTTGTCACAGACAGAAAAAGAGCTGATGGAAAACAGACTCTAGAGGGAACAGATTGTGAATTTTGTTTACAGCATCCAATATTTGGATTTTTTTTTTGTAAATAAAAAGAAGTTATTTTTTTCTATTGATTTGTGTCTGCTGTCTTCCGTGTCTGAAATAGCTCTGGCCTGCTCCTACTGAATACCAAGTTCGCTCTCATTAAAAAAGGACAAGGGCAGCACTTTTCTGAGAAGAGCAGCGTTCAGCCGCTTCCCGATTGGAGCTCAAGACGTTCTGAAAAGCCCTGCCTCATGCCAGCCACGATTGACTGGCTGCACTCAGCTGCCGAGGAACCTCCCTGGCCAGTGCCAAAAATACTCGCTGTAGCACTGGTCAGGCCATGCTAATACTCTGAAATCTGAAACAGCGCCTCAGCAGCCCTGTGCTCTTGTTGCCTTCCCAGTTTAGAACCCGAGACCGGAAACTCTTCATGATGTCCATGACTTGTGCATCGCACACCACTATGGTGGCAGTAACGTGAGGGTCCTAATGCCCTTGAAATATTTTTGATAGGGGCTGGAAAAATTTCTTCACAGAGAGGGTGATCAGGCATTGGAACAGGCTTTCCAGGACAGTGGTGGAATCACTGTCCCTGGAAGTGTTCAAAAAGACATGTAGATGAGGCCCTTAGTGACATGGTTTAGTGGTGGTCTTGGCAGTCTTGAGCTACCAGTTGGACTTGATGATCTTAAAGGTCTGTTCCAGCCTAGCTGAATCTGTGATTCTTTGATTCTACCTTACCAGTTCAGTAGGTCTGGGAAGCAATGGGGTGCTGCTCTCCAGTGTAAAGGCAGGGTGTCTGTAGTGGTTGGGTGCTGCAGGTACTGCAGCTCAGGGAGCTGCTGGGGAGTGGAGATGCACATGCCCGTTTCATTCAGCTCCTGAATAAGTTCAATTCTTCCCACAAATTCAACATTTACTCTCCTTCCCTGCCCTACAATGCCATCCTTGTCAGCAGAGGTATTTTCTGTGTTTACAGGGGAGATGCCTCTGTAATGAAGGCTAATTTCCTCAAAAGGCACTTCAAGGGAATATAAAATATTAATTTACAATGCTCGTGGCAATAGTTTTTCAACCACAGTGCCTCAGACTGACCCAAATTCGAAAAACATTGACTAAGACCCTGCAGTATGTAGCTCTTACTAGGCTCATTCATACACAGCGCTGGCCTTGGAAGGCTTACGCTGGCAAAGCGCGAGCCTGAATGCGCTTATTGTAATGATGAGTGAACCTGTATTCCCCTGTAAAAACAAACAAACAAACAAGCTGCGGGACTGCTCGTTTTTCCAGGCGCAGGAGCAGCCCCCTTGCCAAATGCTGGGCGCCTCCTGCACAGTGCCTCTTTTGAAACCTGCTGGGCACGAGACGGGACCATTGGCCAGCCTGGCCGGGAGAGGGGGATGCGCTCAGCATCCCTGCTCATGTGGCATTGCCTTTCCTCACACATTCCTGCCAGGAAGGGAGGGGGATGTGGCCTAGCGTTTCCTCCTGCTAACTTGCTCACTTATAAAATATTTTAGGCAGTCCGACAGAGGCGGCTGCAATGCCCAAAGGTACAGATGGAAATTGGGGGATTGGAAACCATCTAAATCCAAACGCCTTTGTGTGTATCTCAAAATCCAATCCCAGATGGATGCTTTTATGCTTTGGAGTGAATTAATTCCAGTTTGTCTGCTTAAACTTGGGGGGATTTTTTTGAGAAATGAATGCCAGTTGAGTGTCTGGAGCATTGTGAGTCCTCCTTCCCAAACCGAGGAGGGGTATGATGAAGATGCAGCTGGCTGAGCACCGCACTTAGTAAGTTCTATTATTAAGGAGGGAGGAGCATCTAGGACTAAGGAAGAGGGAGGGCAAAAGCAAGGTGTGAGAATGGGCATCACTTGAGCAACAACACCATGGAAAGCTGAAGCACATGCTGATAGATTAAAGCAGGAGAAGAGAAATGGCTGAAGTCTTTAACTTGTGTTCACCTTGCTAAAATGAGTCTGATCAGGGAAGCTGTCACTTATAAAGATGAGTCACAGTCTGCAGTTTCTGTTGGCTGCAGCAGCAAATTTTTATTTTATCGTGTTAAAAAAAAATCCCCAGGAACTCCTTTTCCCAGGAATGAATCTGAGTGTTGGCTAAATCAACTCTATATCCCCTAGCAAATGCATCTGCAGTTCCTGGAAGGCAATAAATTAATAATGCTGAGTTCAGTTTTATGAACCTGCTCTTGGGAAACTCCCATGAAATCTCTGCAGAGATTTTTGTAGCACAGTCGTTCCCAAGTGTTTCTGGTCATGCCTTCTTGAAACTGCCACCAAGCATCCTCATCCCTTTTATTTATATGTTTTTAGTAAAATTCAGTGCATGTAGCCACATGCACTTAGGTAAAGCACAGTCTATAGCTATGCACCATTTCATTGGAGCTGGTGTAGTTTTGCAGCAATGCCTTAAATATCTATAGAAGCGTGTCAGAAGCAGCTCTGTTTGTGGGGCACATGTAAGAAGGAAGAGCACAAAATCAAAATCTGCACTTTAGAAAAGAAACACTAAGCCTTCAAAGCCCCATTAAAACCTGATGAACATACTCATCTCATAAACTCTTCCATAGCCCTAGGCTGTTCAGAATGGCTGTTTTGTGGATACACAATTCCACCATTTTGTGTAGCACCTCTTCTGTCAGGACGTGCGATGACAGTACACACCAGAAAATTTTCCTTTTACATTGTTTGGGAAGAAAAACGATGTCTTAAACACACACCTAAATATTGTGCGCAAAACATGGATATTCTCCACAGTAAAAACATACCTTAAATTCACATAATGGCTTGGAGGGTATACATCTCTGCTTCTCAAGAGGATAGTATGCTTAAACATACTTGGCCTTAATAGGGACTTGGGCATGAACAACTCTTCTGGGTTGAGCTACTTTCCTGATAATTAAGCTTGCCTTCTATGAAATGGAGACATCCAGAACAGCCGGCACTTTTAGAATGTGAAAGTCTCTGTATCTAACCTACGCAGGCTTTCTTTTCTTCATCTCCTCTCTTGAAGGTATAGAACAGAGTGATTTCAAAAATCACAGCCAGAAACAGTAGACAATGAATATGGTTTGGAGACAACCAGCTCATCCTTGTCAGCCTGAGTATATGGTTAGGGTATCTGGTTCTCTGCCATTTGAAAGAAGGTGATGAGAGATGCCTGGAGCAGGAAGGCAGGCATTCCTGTGGGAGACAGGCACAGCTCTGTGATGATTTTCTCTCAGGGAATGTGTTCCTTAAAGAAGGTACACTTGAAGAGCAGGATTGTGTGTGCAGTGGCTGCATGGCTTTCCCTTTAACTGTGACTTCCTTGCTTGGGTCATTCCCTCGATCAAAGACATTCATGTCCTGCAGCACATTCTGATGTGGAAAAATAATTGCAAGGAAATCTTTCTGTAATTGCAACTGTTCTTAATTGAACTTGTGCTTTGAGGAAAAAGTAGAGCCACAGTCTTTTTTTTTTTTTTTATCTTTTTCTTTTGTTCTTGAGTCTTGCTCTTGTCTCACTTCTGCATTGCTGTTTTGTGCTTGCTTCTCTGCTGCCTTCTTCACCTGATTCTTGCAGCAGAAGCGGAGGGACCAGCACCACATGCTCTTAAGGCTATCAGTTATCCTGCTGGACCCTGGTGTTTGAGAGCCGCTGATGTAAGGTCCATGCTACATGTGTCATTAGGGGAGGTTCAGGAAGAGGTGTGGAACACCTCTAAACAGGAGTCCTGGGTGTCCTGTGAAATGCTCTTCAGAAATATTTCAATCCAAGTTCTCCACTAACACTTCATGTAAGGGGGAATTATGCATACAGGCTTGTACAAACAGTTACTTGGACATCTCAGTAAGTGCTGAATAACAGCTAAATGAATGAAAAATTTAGCAGAATAACAATCGTTATTAAATCAGGGAGAAAACACACTGCAAGGTACTTATTAAATGTCAACATCCAAACTAGTAGAGAAGCTCTTTCTCAGTCTTTTCTCAGCCTCAGGCTTTTATTTGGGTTTTAGTAGGATGTTCATACTCTTTGCAAACCAGACACTTGGCTTTGGACTACATTACCCACTGAAGAAGCATATACAGCTCTTGTTCCTTACCTTTGCCATATAGGAAACAACAAAAACGTGATAGTTTTCTGCTTTGCGATAATGGTGTGAACTGTGACCTAGCTGATTTATGCAAGTGGTGTTTATAAGTAACCCTATAAATGTCAGCCAGTGGCAGAAGTGAAACCAAGAGCTTGGGCCTTCCTTCTTGCCAGCTGTGAACTGCTCTTTTGAATTTTCTATGGAACTATAAAATTGAATTGCACAATTTTTCTTAGATTGAGCTTTCCAAAGTGTTTCTCATTTATTCCCAACTCTGTCACCAATCATGTCAAATATTTAAGGTGGTATTTTTTAGTCTGCCAAGCTCATTCTTGCCTGTTTTTGCTGAAGTCAGGGATTCATGTGGGGCCATGCATCAGCATTCATGGTGTGTGCTAGGTTCTTGGGGAGCAGCATCTGCTTTCTTGCAGCCACCATGGGTCTTTACATATGCCACATTTCATAAAGTTATTAGAAAATCATGGAAGTCCCAAGAATGTGAAGCTAAACAAATTTCACCCAAACATAGCCCCAGGTTTGCCTCCAGGGTCTGATAGATGCTGCTTGTTACCTGCCATTCTATGGCCCCAGGAAGAGTATCTATGTTTTATACACAAATGAGGAATGCAGCATCTGTCTTGGATCAGGCTATTCCATTGCTTGTATGAAGACAACCCATTAGGCAACAGAACTTCTGCATAGCTGGACTGGTCACCACCCCAAAGATAATTTACTAAGAAGAGAGAAAAAAGGACTTCTGGTGCTGATGAGGAACTACTGGCAATCTTTCTATGAAACACACACAGAGTATTGGATCAACAATGAACATGCTACATTTGTTTTCTGGAGTTTTGTGGTCAGGTGCCATATTTACTGCAGATCACCTGGTGCATTACTTGAGTTTTAGTTGTCATGGGTGCATATTACTGACCAAAGCATATGGAATAAATCTTTAAACTGTGCTCTTTGACTGCTTAGAGAATTTTCCCTATAAGCACCACAAAGAATAGACACCTGGCTAGCAGATATTCTCCACTGCTGAAAGCTCGCTCTTTGGACTCTGAAACTGTTCGCACGTGAGGTCTTTCCTGTGCGATGATGCTCTTCCACCATCTCAGATATGCCCTCCCACAGCACTGGGAATGTCCTTGAATGATGGAAAAGGTCTGATGAAATTCTGACCAATGCACCAGACACATGAACAAAAGGTGGGGAGGCCAATAGGAGATTTTTCCTTTGGCTTTAGCCAGCCTTTGGATGCAGCAGTAGCAGCTACCTCAGTGCTTGAGGAGGCATGCAGAGAACACACAATGCAGATTCGGTAGCTGAGCCTGACCTTAGCATTACTTACTAGATCTTTGTTGTTGAATGTTTGCTCTGCAATAGCAACCAAAGGGCATGACCAGGTTAGGACCCATTGTACCAGGCACTGTGCAAACACCCCTGTGCAAGTCCCTTCCCTTAGAGCTTCTCCACTTGGGGATTTCAATAAGCTTATTCTTTTCCTTGAGCTGTTTTTCAGTAAGTCATCTCATTTGATTAAGGCAAACTCTTGTTTTTCTAAGAAACGGGATAGACACTGCAAAAAGTGTTCCCAAAGAGGCATTTTTCATGAAATATGATTGAATGTTATAAATTTATTCCCTTACTAAGACTGACACATGAAAATCTTATTTCACTTTCATGAATAACTGAACTCACTTGCTCTCTTAAAAAGCTGTGTGCTTGATGCGATACATTTTCATCACTGAGAACTGAAATCAGTCCTCTTTCTCTATAGTCAATGCAGAAACAGGTGCATTTCTCTCCTCTCCATCTTGAATTGCAATCACTTCAGGAGGTGGAATGAAACAACTGCGGAGTAACAACTCAACTGCGGAAACAACCTTTATGTGCAGCAGCATTCAATGACTGTAAAGCCAGAAGCTGCAAACATGCTGAAGAAGCTGAGCCCATACTTTGCATCTCTTGAAACTGAGCTTCCCCAAACTGAGCTTCCCCAAACTAAGACTGGGTTTATTGGGTTTTATTCCTATGAAGGTGATACCATACTTTCTCATCTATTAAGTTTGGCTGGCTACCAGACAGCTGCATCAGGCTCAGGAATTTTCTTAACAGGCGAAGAGAGCTCCACCCAGCAGGGCTACCTCCAACAGCTGGCTTGTGAATCTACCTACCCCGAATACTCACTGTCATAGGTTCACAATGTCCCAGCCCTAAACTGGCAGCAGGAAATCACTGTTCTGGGACTCACAGTCTCACTTAGTGTGTATTACCTCCTGGATATATCAAATTGCAGTGTTTAGAAAAATCTTGATATGCTAAGCAGTTTATAGACAAAAGTTGTGAGAAAGAGAGTTTAATGATGGCAAACCACGGTATATAATGAGGTAGAAGGAGCCTAATAACAGCCCTTTCTGTAATTCAGTAGAATAATTTGAAACTCAGCTGTAAGCCCATGACTATGGTGAGAGCCTTGTACTGCGGTTATGGGGTAGTCTGCTTTTCCATCATAATTCCTTATTTTCAAGGTTTCTAGTTTGTCAGAAAATTGGAGTCCACATATAGCTTAAACTCTCAAAAGGCAAGAAATTCAGAATTACAGGTGGAACTCCCAATCCTGTCCCTCTGCCAGGCTATCACAGTGTGGCATGCTGCCCGTCAGGAGGGAAAACAGCCTGTGAGTGAACTCCTCTATGTAGCTCTTCAGTAGTACAATTGCTGGCTAGTATGAACTATTTATGTAACATATAATCCTCTCTCCCCCATCTAAAATGTATTACATTGGCAAAAGTTTGGCTTATGTCTCTGATGTTGTGGTAAATAGTAGTGTACATTTTCCCTGAGATCTTGGCAACAAATGTAGGAACTTACTCAAATAAGAGTTTCATTTACTCTCTGAAAGGCATATGGATTTCTAAATGAATCCGTTTGTTAGGTATAGTATAAATAACAAGCCAAGAAAGATCAGAATGATCACTTTTTTTGAAACTTATTTCAAATATTGCTCATTTTGATTGTGCAACAGACAGAAACATTCTTATTTGGAAAGTCTGGGCTCAGCCGTATTTATTTTTCACCAGGAATTTTAGATCCAGTTTTTCCTAGACATAGTAAAAGCAAAAATTGGCAAATCTAAGAAAAATACCCCACTGATTTCTTGGGAAGGAACTGCTTTGCTGATCAGAGGTCTGGCTGGTCCACTACAGAGAATGTCTGTCTCATACAGGTCTAAGCTGACTTTCCCGAAGACTCGTGATACCTCACAGCTCAGTGTGGTGTTGATGTAATTTCTACTTTCTTATTTGGAGACACGAGAGTAAAAAGCACATGGTCTGGGGGAAGCCTGTCCCTGTGGGTCTGAAGGACCCTTGCAATAGAGAGTACAGCTTGTTTTTTTGTTATTTACTTCTGATCACCCCAAAGCTTCTTGGGCAGAATCTATCCTCAAAGCCTACAGCCCTTGCAGGACACTGGCAAAAAGAGTCTGGAATGTGCGTGCCCAGGCAAAGGGTCACCATGCAGTTGGCCTTGACCTGTGCAGTAGTCGTCGTGCACACCTAATTTGCAGAACGTGCAGCAGAGGAAAAGTATCTTGCAAAATCTTTTTCATAATAGAGTTGATTTATGACAACTTTCTATTTATGCAGGAGAACTGAATTTGGTGCAGCTGTAGGGAGAACTGAGGTATTATTTGGTGGAAATATGGGATTTCATGCACTACTTATGATGTGACCTAAGGTGGCCAGGGTTTTCAGGTAGGTCTGCCTAAGCTGTTTTCTTATATCTTAACACATCATGAACTCTGCTTTTTCTTCATGCCTGGCCCACACTGCACTCCAGCATCTGCCCCTGTTAATCATGGTGCATGGCATTTTATTCCATCTGATCAAGAACACATGATTTTTAGAGTTCTTCGGCTTATTTAGAAAATTAGGTCAATGTAGAAATAAAAAATATGCGATTTCCAGAATAAGAATTATAGTAAGTCTTTTGACATTGCATAGTTCAAATATTTATCTGGACCTGTGTGGTAAATTTGTTCTGAAATAACAAATTTTTCTGGCAGCATGTGTATGCGTGTATACATGGACTCGTGGTTTTGTGCATATAAAGACTGGATAGTACATTTTAAGTTTTTCTTTGCTGCTTTTAATTAAGTGATTTAGAAGGCAATTTAATAGGCTTTAACTAAGGCCTATTCAGTCACAGTTCAATGGCTTCTGTGCAAAACCAAGTCCTCTTTACTGGTTGTCTTATGCTGTAAGGAAGGAAGCATGGGCCAGCAAAGCCATCTGTAGGAACTTCCTCTGCTCATCGCCAAAACCTGCAGACTTAGCATGTTATTTGCAGAGTCAGTATTTCTAGCCTTTCCCATGTCTGAGGAGAAGAGTACCAGGAATGCTAGGAGTGAAAATTCTTCGGGAGGTTTCTTCCCTGTTCTGTCACTTTCTATTCACCTTGAAAGCCATAAAATACAATTAGCTCATACATCATGGGTAAAGTAAGAGCAAGTGTATGTTTCTCATTAATCTCTTATGACCCAAACTTCCTCCCTATTTACTCCTCATATATTAATCCTATTTATTTTCTTCAGTAATTTGCAGTAGCCTTTCTTTTTACAGCAGGATGCCTGCATGAAATGCTCTTTTTGCTTCTCTGCTAAGTCCAAGTTTTTTGACACTGGAATTTAATTTTGTGTGTCACATTGATGTTTTTTCCTAATATGCTTCTCATTCATAAACCCTTGATTATCTGTTTTTAAGGAAAAAAACAGAAACCAAACCACAAAATGGAAAAATGTATGAATGTTCAATAAATAATCTGGCACTGCTGCCATAAGAGAAGGTTAATCCTCACAGCCATTCTTATGTCTTCAGATTTTCTCTCTGACATTTATTAACTTCTCATGAAAGGCAGGGGAGATTTCTTTCCCAAGTGGACGCTTCCCAGCTTGCTTTACAAGTATTTAATTTTTGGCAATAATCAGCAAAAGGATGTCTGCTGTCAGAGCCCTGCTGTCACAAAGACCACGTGGAGATTTTTAGCTTCCTAGAAAGAAACCATCATGTCTGCGGAAGTGTTTCCAGGGAAGTACCAAAGGTTTTGGCTCCCTCCAGCATGATGCTGTGGACCTGCTGCAGACCAGCATTTTCCCCACTGATAGAGGTGAGTGCTTTGGGGTGTGTGCATAAAGCACATCAAAACCTGTGAGTACCTGGCACAGCTGCTGCATTGCTCAGGTCCCCATGGAGGTCCCAGCCTGTTGTGGGGAGTATCCCAGTCTGCTCAAGTGCAGCAGGACTGGTAGGGGGTGAAGCAACAAAGGGCCTTTGTCTAGGCTGTTTCTAGGGCTGGGTGGGGTACTGGGTACTATTAGTGTACAACTTTAAAACTGTCAGTCTGTGTAATCTCCTTATCAGAGAAAATAGGGTGGGAAGAGCCAGCAAGAGTATCCTGCATCGTCTCTATGCCCAAAGGCAGGATCAGCTGTCCTTAAACTCTTCCTTATTGTGAATTCTCAGCCAGAGCAAACAAATATCTAACATACTTTCTTGCAGCAAACCCTTCAAATGGGGTGGGAGAAAGCTGGTTCATGTTAGCTCCTCTACTCCTAGAGTCCTCTGCCCACCCTGGCTGGTCAGGCAGCTGTGAGCAAATATCTCACCTTGCAAGGACCGAACAGAAGTAGATCCGTCATATTTTAAATGATTGATATTTCATATCTCAAGCCAACAGGAAACAATGTGTCTTGAAGATGGGTACAGGAAAGGGATCAGTACATCTCATCAGGATCTGACCAGGAGGTGAAGAGTGAAAAGATTCCAGAAAAAATAATGGGAGAAGTGACATTAAACATTATTGCATGGTTTTTTTTTCTGATGCCTCCATCTCGTGGCTCTCAGTGTGTAGTTACCTGTCTAGCGTGGCTGCAGCATTTAGCATCTAGCTGCAAGGAGGGAGGCCATGCATGTGCTGCGGCACTGACCACCTTGAGCTTATTCTTGCTCAGGCAAAGAGGAAGTGATGGAAAATCCAGAAGCAGAGGATTGAGCAAGGGAGGCTAGGTCTTGGGAAAGCTGCAGGATGAGGCTTGGACTGATAGCATCAAGGTGGCTCATTCCTTGTCTGGGTTTTTGTTCTTTCTTTTGGACTATGTCACTGCAAGAATTGGCATATGAGAACTCAGTCCTGCAGACCTGCTTGTGTCCTGTGTACAGTTACTGGAGATGGATATGAAGGATTTGCTTTCTGCACCATAGCCTGCTTTTGAAAAAGCTTTGCTGTCTCTCCTACTTGGCTTTTCATTTATTGTACTGTGGACCCTTTCTTAAAATATTAGCTCTTTAGATTTCATGTCTAGTCCTGACCATTAGCTCCCCAGAACCAGTGCAATAAATTCCCATCACTTCCTTTTTCTCCCAGTCCTTGCACTCCTCTTTGTTGTTCTTCTTCCTTGAAATAATTTTTTTTAGCCTTTTCTCATCTTTCCCATGCTGCCTGGCACAGCTTAATAACAAATCTATTGCCATGTCCCTCATAGCGTCTCCTGATGGATTTGGTGAGCCTGGTGCTAAGTGTCCCTCTCTCATTTATTTTATCCCAAAGAGTTATCCCAAACAGAATTCGAGGAGGTTTTGTTTGTTCTTTTTTGCTTGTTTGTTTGTTTTGTGTTTTTGTTTTCCCATTTTTTGCACTGTTGTTCTGTGTTTCAGGGTCTTTGTTGAGGAAGAAGACTGAAGAAAGAAAAGTTATTAGGAGCCTGTGAACAAGAAATTCAGGGTGCTATGCTGAGGGATGGGTGCAGTTTATGAAGTGCTGCAGGGACTCAACTGGGACATGCATTTCACATTGCATTTTAACTCCTAGCTATGCCGGGAGCCCCAGTCACTCAGTGGATTTTGTTTGATTTTGTTTGTGTCTTCCTTAGTTGCTTGAGCAGAGTTTGAAACCTGGTATTTATTGGAGAAGAATTAGTTCACTCCTGGTATGTGCAATATACATGTGATCTGTCATACCCCTCACAGACTTTGACTCCAAGAATTAAAACCCAACTACCTATTAAAAAATACCATGGCTTCAGAGTCCCATGACCTGAGCAGGACTAAGGAATGGAAACTGTTGTGAAGACATCTCACTCCCATTAAAGCTGTCTTTAAGATCTGGGCTCTCTTTGCAGATGACACTGGCTTTAGTAGAGGGGGTAGAAAACAGTGTGAAGGAATAGCCATGGTGAATTTTTTGATATGAGTCTAATTTTGGGAGCCTGTACTGACCATGCAGCACCTGTAGTCTTGTCCTTTTTCTAACAGACTTGATGGAGACTGTCTTCCAGTGTACCCTTTCCTTTGGTCTAGTTAATGGGTGGCAGTTCAGATTTTACCTGAACCAGCCTTTTTCCCAATCACTCTCCTCCTGTTAGCCTCTGGGGTGAGATAATCCTTTTGCCACTTCAAACACCTTAGAGATTTGTTCTCCTCTTTAGGCCTTGGCTGTGAACAGTGCAAGTTATACATATATTGTAATGAAAGCCATGCTGAGGGTAACACAAATGCAATATTCAACAGGTCCTGAGACACCAAAAACTTCACAAAAATCCTTTGGGACTTGCCCACTTGTCTGGAGTTTCTACCAATAAAGGATGGCTTAAATTCCCTGTTCCTTTTCATGCTGATTACTCAGCAAATTCTGTTAACGCTTTGCTGTACATTGTGTCAGGGAATCTGAGCGCCAGACTTTGTCACATCTGGAATTGCACGCGCTATCCAGGAAATTCTTTTCTTCACAGTGAAAACTGAGCTGAAAATTTCCTTTAGCCAGCTGAGTATACTGGCCACTATGATACAATCCTGAGGTGTTACTGGTAAAATGATAATGGCAGCAGGCGGCGTTACATAAGAAAACGTGAAAAAAAAAGCATCACCAAGAGCTGAACTATAAGCAGAGAGAAATCTGAAAGATAATAAGCACAAAACTGAAAATTGCAGCGGGGCCAATATTTGATTCTGTAAATTGAATCATACATGGTTGTAGAATTGCCTAGAAATAACAAGTAACAATAGCACGTTGATGAGAAATTAGAATAGCGCTAAAAGCAATCTCCATTTTCTGAAAGGCAAGGAGGACTTTTAACAGTGAGAAGAGCAGATCTGTATGGTCAAACCTAATGATTTACCACTGGATTACATGGGACCTTGACTTGTTTCTTGTTCTGTAATTGGAGCAGTTAAAACCAGTTGTGGCAGAAGCGCATTGCCCTCAGCTTCCTCTGCTTCTTCCCTGTCACTGCTGGGTGTCTGGCATTCCAGGGCATGATTACTTGCAGACTCCTAGTAATTCCAGGATGCCCACAGTTTCTACTGAGATGAAAAATAAAAAAGAAGAAGAAAAAGAAGAAGAAAAAGAAAAATTAAAAGAAAAAAGAAAAAAAAAAAGAAAAGGAAAAAAGGAAAAAAAAATGAAAAAGAAAAAGAAAGCAAGCCTGTATGCAACCCTACATTCCAGATCTCAGTGCGTTCTGTGTTTGGTGCAAAATTGTTTCTGTTTAGTTGCCACAATAGTTTTGTGTTCTTCTAGCCTCCAGAGCAGCATGCATCTAATTTCACTGCTCTTGCTAACCAGGAGTTGGCAGAATCCACAGGATCCAAATATGTGACCCAAAAACTTACTGAAGTAAATTAGTTTTTACTGCTGATTATTATGTGGAGTGCTGGTTGGACTCCAGCTCTTACTTGCAATGTTCACGCAGTATAGAGCACATACTCCCTTACATGAGATCAGTATATCTGGCATTTCTTCTGAGATTGTTGGGAAAGAAAATCAAAGCAGAATCTGTGGACTTTCTTCTGGCAATTTATTGGGTGAGATACTGACTGTCACCTGCCTCATGAATGGATGTAAGAAGGCTTGGATTTGGCTTGCAATCTCAAAATCTGGATCTTTATCGAGGGTTTATTTAAATATCAAAATCTTAACCCAAAAGATTCTGCGTAATCTCTCTTTCCTTGTGATCTCGATGACCTTAGAATCCTGCTATGAAGAAAGGAAGAAAAAAAAAAAAACCAAGCAGATTTTATATACTTCCCTAGGACAGTCTCTTTAAACAGTAGCATTTCTAGCACTGCATTTTCCAGTGATGTGCTCCACTGTACCTGAAGTTCCACATTCTGAGAAGCCGAAATAAAAAGCTGAAGACTGCTCGTATAGACATTATTTTTACCCGTTAAGTCACTGTTTTTCCACATTAATCACAGGGTAAAGATATCGGGCTTCAATTCAGATTATGACAGTATCTAATGTCTTTTCCACATACAGCTTCAAACTAGGAGAAGACTTCCTCTCTCATTTTCATGGGAATTTTGTGAATTCCACTATGTATATTTTTCCAGCTGTAGTATTTTATTTGCAATTGGAAATTGCCAATTGAAATATCACCTTTCCTATGGAAAAGCTGCTAATACTAAATCTTAGAAACATAGGTTTATTTCAAATACTCAGGTTAAATAGTGTCTATGCATAAAACAGTGTCCTGTAATGTTCTGAAATCATTCTCCATAGGTGTCAACACCTGGATCTTGGCTTGTTTACTCATATAGTAATCTGCTGCTACAAACTTGAAGGACAGAGAGGAGTGGGTTATGTATAAGGTCATTTGAGGTAAATCTTTCCTTTGCAAATCTATCTTCTGACAAAAAATAGTCTGGTTGAAGCAGCCACCTGCTTTCCTTGGGAAGGACTGAATAAAAGCAGCTACTGCTACAGCTGCAGGGTTGACTTTCTATCCTCAGACCCAAAACTGCATCTGGAGAAGCAGGGACAAGGGAAAATAATAGCCTATATGATATATTACATACATTATATGCACTAAGATTCCAGTTCTGTAAAAAGTTCATTACACCCCCACAAAAAGTAACCTCCATCTCCAGATCCTCTTGTACCACAACAGTAACTCAGGCTTGCTTTCTGTCCTTGCCTGAAGACTGTGGCTAGGCTCACAAAGAAGTGATGTTTCCTCCCACTTTCCAGGTTGCTTGGTTGGTCCAGCCTTGCCTCCCCATGGCTTTGAATCCAGCAGTTTTCAGAGGTTGGTTGTAGCAGTACACCATGAAGGGAGGTATTGTCCCCAGAAACAAAAGTCTCAGGCCAAAGGCAGTTCAGTTCCTAAGCTGCTTGATGCAGAGATCCAATCTCCCATGAGTGTGAAACAGGAGAGTGTGCACCTCTGCCAAACCCGTGGCAATCAAGGCTGAGTCGAGCCACGTGTCACCTCCTAAGCTAAGGACCCAGTGCAGAAGTGCTGCTGAGTAAGACATACTGTGTGGTGATGACTGATGGTTTTAAGAATTGACGTGATTCTGGTAAGCATTAAAAGATGATGGGCACAGTGAAGTGGAAGGACAGGCTTGGTTTAACCGGAGGAACTAGTCTGAGGGTTTGGTGACTGCTTAGGAGGAGTGTGGTTTTCCTCTGGGTTCAAACTGGGCTATTTGGTAGTATTCAGCAAAACAGATGCTCTCAGATATGCTCTGCCTTCATCCGAGAAACAATAACTTTAAGAAGTTGAGGGCTTCAAAGGTTGGGTGTCTTGTCGACGCTAAAATGCATTCTCAACAAAGGACACATTGGCAAACTGCACTGCCAAAGGTAGGAAAAATAATGTCAGATTTCCTATTTTATAGCTGTTTCAGAACACACTTTCCATCTATGACTTTTCCAGATGACAAATATTTTTCTCATTCATTGCAGTATGTATGTGCAGCATGTATATATATGTAGCAGCTTTTATTCTCATTGACCACATCTCTAATTTTTCATGCTTCAAATTTACTAAGCACACACAGCATAGACTCTCCAAAAGACACAACTCTTCTGTTTTCTTCTCCTGAGCTTTTGCTGAGTGTGCATACAGAGCAGAGAAACCTGACAGAATTTTGTCACCACCATCTGTAGCTGGAATGCACACAGATCAAATTTAGTAAGTAATCATAACTGTCAGTTTTCATTCTGATTGCCACACACACAGCCACACACAAATCTTGAACAGAGAGGTTTTGGTAAATCAAGACTGTATTTCACTTGACTTTTTCCCTCTCAGTTTCATTACTAAGAGCCATTTACCATGAAAGCTACAATTTCACCAGTTGTCCTCTGCAAGGATAATTAACTTTTTTCCCCTCTCCTTTTGCCTATATAAGAAAACCCAAATGGGCACTTTCCTTTGCCCATAACTCTGGCCAGTCATATTTTGTTTATTAATCCTTGTGCTGTTGCTGGCCTCTCTTAAATATTTTGGAATTTTACATGATCAGCAACTTGGACAAGATCTAATGGATTCCTTTAAAAAGTATTACACTAAATGCTAAGAATAAGATCATATCTCATTTAAACAAACAGAGAAGACAATTTTTGGGACCTTTTGCTATGACATAAAGCATCTTTGACTATTTTGGAATGAAAAGCAATCACTAAATATAAGACTTTCAAACAGATAATCTAAAACTCCAAAATAAAATTACCCCTTCTATTGGAAACAGTATCTGTCTTTACTCAAACTAGACAATTTTGTAAGTTGTCTTCATTTTTTGAAAAAGACATCCTAGGATGGCTGGCAAATCTGGTGATCAGATGGAAAGAATTTCTGGATGTTCAGCCAGTCTGATCCATGTTTTGACATTTTGTGCAAGAGAATAAAAGTTATTTTTCCCCCCATTACTCCAGGTTGCTATTACCAATCATTTCGCACACATCTGGTTGCATACTCACAGAAAAGTCATCAATGTATTGGAAGAAGATAAAGAAAGAAGACTGTTTCTTTTTATGCAAAACTTCTGGAGATGCACTGCAGGTGATTTGCAGTTTCATTATGCAGCCATGGATCCCAGTTAGCAGTCCGGCTCTGTGCAGCAAGGCCCTCACTATCAGCTGTGGCTGTTAGCCTGGAAGTCCAAATAATGCCAGTCCTATCTAACTTGTCCCTAGAAGATCAAGATCAGATCCCCGTGAACGTGACGTGTTGAACAGTCTGACTAAAAAAGAAGTAGAAAGATATCATATATCCTTCTAGAGATGTTTCAGAAACTGCATCTGTAGGTGAGCTCTTAGGAAGTCTGTTGGGTACGAGACTTGGTGTAGGAAGAATGTTTTGTTTAAGCAGTGTTTTGTTGTGTTCTCATGTCTGGAAATACATACTTCTTTTTGTCATTGTAAATTCTTTTCAGAAACCTTCGTGCAGTGGGACCCATAGTTCAACACTTTAACCTGAAATTTCTGGCACCAGTGTGGTTAGTGACTCTTCTGATGCCTTCTCTGCTGGCTTTTGACTTACCTTGCTGCAAGATCTGTGAACTGGCTGCAACGAGATGTGAAAAAAGCTCATTATACACTTAATAAACTGCACAGTGTCTTGGTGTGTGTGTGGAAATGTCCTCTACCTGTTTTCTTCTCCAGTCTTTTCAGGTGAAATTGTGTGAGTTTGAGTGACTCATAGCAGCCTTCCAGACCTCATAGCAGTCTTCCAGTATCTGAAGGGGGCCTATAAGGATGCTGGGGAGGCACTCTTTGTTAGGGACTGTAGTGGTAGGACAAGGGGTAATGGGTTCAAACTTAAACAGGGGAAATTTAGATTAGATATGAGGAAGAAGTTCTTTACAGTGAGGGTGGTGAGGCACTGGAATGGGTTGCCCAAGGAAGTTGTGAATGCTCCGTCCCTGGCAGTGTTCAAGGCCAGGGTGGACAGAGCCTTGGGGGACATAGTTTAGTGTGTGGTGTCCCGGCTCATGGCAGGGGGGGTGGGACTAGATGATCTTAAGGTCCTTTTCAACCCAAACCATTCTATGATTCTATGATTCTATGACTGATCCTGTCAGACTCAAGACCGATGCTTTTAACTGCAACTTGGATGTCACACCCATCCGACAGAGAACAGCTTGGCCCTTTTGGCAGACAAAGGGGATGTGGAGAAACATACTGGGGAGCATCTCTTTTCTATCTTCACAAATACCTTAAAAGTAGCTTTACTATAACCTGAATAACATTTTTTTAAAACATGAATTTGGTTATTCCCATGGTTTACTTCTTAGAGTGACAGACGCATAAAGGTACTTGGATGTCTTTGATAGCCTGTGTTCACTTACAGAGTTTTTGCCATCTGTTAGTAAAAGGAACATGTGCCAATTTAGATAACTGAGGTAGTTTAGACAGGCTTTGATTAAAGTAACCATACATTACATCCAAACATGCAATTCAAACAAGTTGGTAACATGAACTTTTATAAAAATATCAAGATTTTTGTAGATATGGTTCTGATTAAAAGAAATATCAACTTAATATAGGCTCATTGTTATTTTAAGTGTTGGTTACTTGAGAAGAATGTCTAAGGTTGACTTAACCAGACCAAAGAAAAGTAACAGAGAAAAAGTAATAACGCCTGTCTTCGTTAACATTGTTTGTGGGTTTTGGTTTTGGGTTTGTTTTGTTTGGGTTTTTTTATTGACCAGTCTTGAAAAAACTGACAAAGCAGCCAGCAGAGGCCTTACTGCTGAGGGCCAGCGCTTCTTCCTGGCACATCTGTAGTCTTCTGCTTCTCCAGAGAAATGTCTGCCTTGGTGATGTCTCTTCTTGATTTGTTGGTGTTCTTCATACACTGCTGCAGAGGATCCGGCTTCAGGTCCCATCCTACTGGGCATCCTTCTTGTCCTCAGGCTGAAGAAACCCCACCTCCAGGCCCCAAGGACCTTCTCTCATTTACCACTTACAGCAGGGGCTTTGGTTGTGTGTGTTTCAGCATCAGGATACTGTGAGTTCAATGCTCCTTTTTTACATTGGCTCAACTCTGCTGTTGCTGCAGATTGGTATTGGCCTGGCATTCTTCAGGCAGGAGAAAAGTAGTTCTGATACTCTGGTGCTATCAAAAAGTATCAGCATTTGCGTTACAGCAGCACCTAAGACTCCTGTAGCAACGGTCTTGAACTTCATTCCCAAACAACTACAGTATCCTGATGAAGTGGCAGAATGTTTGAAAAAAAATTCCAAAGAGGTACAACCTACTGCACTGTGTGGGCCCTGGCCAGAATCTACCAAAAACTGCTCAATATTATGAACATTGAGAGAAGGAAAAGATACCAATGGCTAAATGAGTCACTATGTCAGGCATACCTATAGCTAAAAAGAAACAATGCAAGTGGAAGTCAACTCATTTAGTAAGTGGTGAAGAAACTTCTTTTAAGGGAGCAGGAGAAAGAATCAGAAGAGGCAGCCTGTTCTGCAGCAGAGCAGTCACAAGAACAGGAGGAGAAAGAGACTGGAATTGTAAATGAGACAAACCATCTGATCCCTATCCCTAAATGAACTGTGAAGTATTCAAACAGATTTAGCCAATAACCAGATGAGCTAATTCTCAGCTGGTTAGTGCAATGCTGGGATGCTGGGGCAAATAGTTAGGAATTAGAGGGAAAGGCAGCCCAGCACCTGGGATCACTCACTAAGGATAAGACCATTGACAAAGGAATTAGAAAAAAGGCAGGAGTCCTCAGTCTTTGTTGGTGACCCCTGTCAAATGTGAAGGACAAGTATACCTTCAAGGAAGAACTTGCAAATTCCTGAAGCAAATGGACCACCATTGATGGAGGTATCCAGTATCCAGGGGAACTAACCATTGTAGGGGTGATCGTGATGGTAACCAGGTATCCAAAAACCTGGGTGAAATCTGGTGCATGTGGTCCATGTGGCAGAGGTTTGTACAAAATGCACTGTCATACACCCACACCCTGGTGATAATGATCTGGACAGATATGGAGGCACCAGCTATAGATGGACTGGCCAGACAACTCCGATAATACTTCCTCCATGTGGCCTGCCTCTCAGCTGTGAAGGAACTGACCCCGAAAATGTTCAAGCAAGCTGAGAAGGATTGGTCTTCCTCATGCACCCCGATCAAGGCTTCAACTGTTTCTGTTCAAGGAAAAGGTTACCAGTGGCACAAACCACGTACAACCCTGTGGCCCTTCCTGTGTGACCAAGGGGGGAACATGAGGAAATGGGATGGTGAACCTACCTGGAACCTAGAAGCCTGGGTACAGGAACTCAAAAAAAAACCACTTCCAAAAAGCACGCATCCAGGAAAATTACTGATCTAGTGTCTGTTGGGCAGGGTAGAAGAGCTTGGTTGCACTTTTGACACTAAGGGACTTCTGAAGTTACAAAAATCAAGTAATGAAGACTCTGACCAGCAATAAAGGGACCTTGACTTTGGTCAGGTAGAGGAAAGGGACAACCAGTTCTACTGAACTGTGTGGATTCAATGGCCTGGTACGTCAGCTCTATGGGATTGTAAAGCTCTAGTGGATACCAGAGCACAGTGTACTCCAATGCCACCAGATTACAAAAAGGCAGAATCCTGGAGAAGAGAAGGCTTTGGGGACACCTTATTGCAGCCTTTCAGTACTTAGAGGGGGCTTATAAGAAAGATGAGGACATTTTACAAGGGCCTGATGTTATAGGACAAGGTGTAATTGTTTTAAAGAGGGGAGATTTAGACTAGGTATAAGGAAGAATTATTTTACAACACACTTTGCTTGTCCTTAATGACTATAGAATTAAAAATAGATATAAAATGCAACTTCATACAAGGGAGATTTGGACTCAGGTGTAATGACATGTAGGGAGAAGGGGGACTCCTTAGGCGGGTCTTACATATGCAGTTGGTATGAGTCTGACATATCCAAGTTGGCTGTGGGAGTAGTACAGAAGATTGCAAAGAAACTGTGTTTGCATACCACCAGTGTATATGCCGCAGGTTTGGTATGCCCTGGGCATGCAGGACCTTGTGTTAACTGCAGTGACCTGTGCAGACTGAAAGGTATGTCTAAGAGACCTGGGACTAAAGTCCACAGCCAGCTCCTTCAATATGGAAGAGATTTCTAGGTGACCCAAAAGACATAGGTAGGAGAATCCAAATAAGCAGTTGCCTGGTGGAGACATTTTATGTAAACTTCCAGCAGCCAAAGCACAAACGTTTTGACTTTAATTTTTGCACAGACAGGTTCTGGAGTTCAAGACTTATCACTGTCTATCTTGGTAGATACCAGTCTACCAGACAAATCTCTTTGACAAAAGCCTCGCTGATGCATAAACAACTTTTTGGTAGCCTCTTTCCCAGTGTTGCTTCATAGCTCCTGGACTTTTGTGGAGCCTAGCTGTTTTTGCAGACTTCCTTGATTCCTTGTGCTTGATCCTGGCCTTTACAAGGGATCCCAGAGTCAGTTTACTGCTTGTTTAGAAACAAGAACAAAAATATAGAAATGTAGCCTCCCTTCCAATTATGCTGCCTTCCCATGGGGTGCCTGTGTACTTTCACGCTGTTTGTAGTCTTATGTGTCCACAGAGAACAGGAGTATGAGCAGCGATATAGATAACATGTCACTTGCTTTACTGAAGGACTCTTGCCTGCTGTGAGCCTGCAACAGGGATTCCCTGGCTGACTTCAGTGGGAAGCACATGGACCAGTGAGGCCAGGACCACAGCATCGATTTGAGAGCAAAAGCCAGGATGGGAATGCTGAACAACATGCTGCCAGAGCCTTACCACTCCCCACAGGACATTACTGTATTACTTGCTGCCACTGCAGTGAAACAGGTCTTGGAGGAAAAAACCCAAGCACCTCAAACATTAACAGGCACTGCAGTGTGCTGCCTCCTGTCATTTTCAGTTATCTCCTTGAAGTCTGCAAAGTGTCTTCCAATTAGCTGCAACAGAACTACTATGACGATTAAGGTATAATTCTGATCCTGGGCTTCCTGACTAGCGTGACTCCAAAAATGTACAGTGAGAAGGATGATGTGTAGAACGTGATGTACCAGTGGCATGAGTTCTTTGCAGATATCCCCTTAAGAGCTTAGAAAACCAGATACAGCAGATTTCCAGTCACTTTTGCCCTTGAAATTGGTGTGAGAGCACAGAGGCAACCCAATCCTTTGCAGGGAGACAGGTGAGAACACAGAGCTGGAGGTTTCTGTGTGTATCCCCTTTGGCTACAGAGAACCTTGTTGTGTAATTGAAACTAGGTATTTAAATTTTATGTAGCTAAAATGACGTGAGATGAATTTAGCCCTCTGATGTTTTTCATAGATTTATCTTGGGATTGCATGGGTCCTAAATAAGTTGTGCTTGCTTACATTGAGAAATGATTCGTGTTAATCAGTATCTTGATTTCTCTTCACAGCTGTTTCCACTTCTGCTAACCTGCTGTAAAGTATTTTGGGTTTTTTTTTACTATAAATGGGACATTTGTATTTGTTGTCTCCAAAGACCGTTTTAAATTCTTAGGATATGTTGCCCCCTCACTTCATACTGAATTTAAGTACCCAGCTCTTGTTATCATCATGGCACCCTCCTCCCCCACCAGCTACTTGTGTGCTTACATTTCCACCTCCAGCATTACTTAGACAACTCTAATGACACTTGAGTTTGCATACTAATGTTGTGCTAAATAGAAATGTTTTCCTGAACTGGGACAGATTAAAAGAGGAGGGTATAATGGATGCATTGAGCATTCAATCCTGTTGGGCAATAATTGGAAGAACGCTGCAGATCAGGAGTCGGGCTACCAGATTGCAGCAACTGCATGGGTATGTTTACTCTTCTTCCTCCTGTACCACTTGAATCAGCCCTTGTCAGACTTCTCTAAGAGCCTGAAGGTGTATCTATGCTGGAGGAGAGAAACTGGCTCTGGCTGCCTGGGCTCTGGGAGAAGAGGCAGGGGAGACATGCAGGGTGCGGTTGTGCGCGTGGTTGTGCTGCAAGGTGCAGCTGAACAACACCAGGAGCTGTGGACTGTGCTTCTGTCTGCAGCACACATGTGCAGATGCCTCTCTGCAATTTTTTATGCTGATATGCAACTTCCACAAGCATTTTACAAGTGCCTTTTTTTTTTTTTTCCCAAGTACTCTACTGTGAAAGCACAGTAGAGGACAAGTAAAACAGAAGTCTTCAGATATTCCTCCTACAGAAATAAAATCATCTAAACAGTACCTCATCTGTGAGAAATAAATAGCACCCTGTGTTTTGCATTTGCTTTTCCTGTAAAGGAAATTAGTTTTGAAAGTGAACAGGTAGATACAAGATATTGCAGTTCAGAAAAGTGGAATAGGCTGCAAAGCCAAGGGGCCATCACAACATTATGACAGCAAGTCACTTCATTTTAAACTGTGGGGACTTCAACTCCAGTGGCTATGTTAACCAGTGCAGTGTTGGCACCTCAGTGGAAGATGCAACCAAAGTCTAAGCCTTCCAGGATTTAGAGAACAAAACTGCAGTTTATGTTGTCTCTGGACAATTAAAGCAGATGCTAAACACTAGTATCACCAGTGACTTCCACAGTGGGCTGAACTGCGCTGTCATCTGCTGATCACAGTCAGGCTGTGGAGTGATTTAAGGTATGGAGCACATTGCAAGAGCTTAATTGAGCCTGATGCAGCAGCCAGGCTTCTATCCATACAGACAGTTTAAGAGCTTCAAAGCCAGCAGAAATGAGAGACAGTTTCCCAGGCTGATGTCTGTCTGCAGAGGAACAGCAAGTGATCCAGTAACAAGCCATGTGTGTAATTCTGGGTTTAGAAGTTCTTCATGCTTTTTGAAGGGCAGCAGGTATAACAACTGTTGCACCCCTGATCTTCTGATCACTTGCGGTAATCTGACAGATGTTCAAGCAATAATAAGTGCAAGCAGGACACATAGTTTGATGTCTTCAAGCCTGATAATATTTTGAATTTGCTGCTGTCAGAGTCCCGCAACTTTTGTTTAGCATGTGAGCAGACTGTTTCTAGCATGAAGGCTACAGGCTAGTCCCTGGCTGATATAATGAATGCAGACTTTGGCCAGGAGTTTAGGGTATTCCCGTGAAGTTTGACATTCCCTTTCAGACTTGTTGGAACAGGTTTCTGCCAGGCTTCTGGTTCACAAAATGATATTGTGGAACAGAACTGAAACATGCAGGGCATGCAATTCCCAAGTGAGTAATGGGCCCACTGATCACCCTCCAAGGTTTTCCAGAGCAGCCAGTGCCTGTCAGCTACTGCTGTTCACTATGGTGGCATGCACAAAAATAGAAATAGATGGTCATGTGGATGACTTGCGTGGGGTAGCGTGTGATTTTCCTCTACCAATCCACAGATTCAGGAAGTTCTTGGGTTATGGTAACATAATTATTCTAATATTGATTTTATTTGGCATAGACATACTAAGTAGCCCAAATGTCTTCACTAGTTAGGAGTCTATTCAGTATGCTGTCAACAAAATGAAAAAAATACAGTTTGATACAGCCTTCAATTGAAACTCAGGGAGAATAAGGATCTAGGTGGAAATGCAAATTGTGCAAGGACCCTGGAGGCAGGACTGGTGTATACAGCCATACTCAAATGGAAACAGTTTTATCCTCCAGACTGGAAACTAAAGCACCATATTGAGTTTGCCTGAATACTGCTTAATACATTAACTAAAGAAAGAAAACAGAATACTGTGGAAATAAGTCTTTTATATTCATTATGAAAACCATTTGAAGAGCAGGAACAGTACAGCAAGTACAAGCAAGTACTACGGTTTAATAGTCAAGATAACATAATTCTTAGTTTGATAGACTCTGATCCAGAGCTTGAGTAGAAGCAAGTCTCATCAGATAAGCCAGTAAACGGAAATGTTTTAAAAGACTTTTGTGGACCACAAACATTATAGTAGGGGAAATACCAGAAGAGGAAAGGCAACAATAAATGAGTCTGTATGTCTGTGGATGTGTCAACTAGGAAAAACATCATTGATCTTTTGGGTATAGCAAATAGTGTTTTGCCACAGTGGAAGGGTTCTATGAAATGGAAAAGATTTGATAGAACACAGCGGATTTTCATGGTTTGTCCCAGCTTGTCAGTGCTGACCCAGACTGAGGTATGGCCCACGAGCTTTTGTGTTTTTCATAGAAAAAAATATGAGATGGTCTTCTCCAGCAGTAGCTCCTTCCTTGAAGAGTGAGATGCTTAGTCAGAGCACAACTGTTTTTGTTTCTCTTGGCGTCTGTAGACACTTATGGGATGGTGCCATCAATGAGTCAGAAAGCTCACAAAGATACAGTTTGGAGTTAATGTGTGTTTTTTAATGTATGTTATGCTACAGTTTGTTCCATTGCTTTTAAAAGGGTTCTCACACTTTCTACGGTCTTCATGGGTGTGACTAAGATAATTAAATAGGTTGCATGAGTGTTTGTATGTCTATGCTGCAATGTATTGCAACATCCTGAAAAGTCCCCTTCCTCTGCAGGGCACAGCTTGCCTCTTCAACCCACAGCAGAGCATGGTCTGAAGAAATGATTGCCCAAGGGTAGCACAGGGTCTGTGCCAAAGTGAAAAAAGCTGGACCAGAGAGCTCTTGCGTGGTGTGCTGGGGCTGGGGCTGGTCCTGCAGCAGTAGACAGCAGTGGGAACGAAAGCCAGAGCTCAGGATCCTGAGAATGTACCCCAAGAATCCTGCCCAGGGGACCGACAGCAGACCCTCTGCAGCCAAACGCAACAGACCCTGGGACTGCAGAGTGTCTTGACAACAGATGGATATGCATGTTTGCCCTCAGTCTGAAGTCTGGTCACAGTCCTCGTCAAATCCCCAAAAATGCTGCCATCTGCCAGCAAGCATTACTACTGTTTTATCTGGATCGAACCAAGAATATCGGACTTTTATCCAGACACTGGGGGCCACTCTGGAGTTACACCAATATTACTGAGATCAGAGTCTGGCAGTGGGTGAACAGAAACAGAAATAGCTGCATATCATGTAAAGGAGACACGGGAATTTGTCATGAACTGTGATGTGACAGGAAAAATAAGAAGGTTTGTGAGAGTAGACAGACTTAAAATATATTTTTTATTTTTTTAAAAGACTTTTATGACTTGTATAACTTAATGCATAAAATAAGTATTTATTTGTATTCATTATTTTAGCTGTTATAGATAATGAAAAAAGGGAACACGGCCTTTCCAGATTAAAAACCTGCATAAACCAGGGGATCACAATAGGTATTTTCTTGAAGATTATTGTACCAATGTCTTTCTTCTACTTTCCCACAGGTCTACAGCATAAAAGGATGGCATGGTCCAGCTGATAATAAAAGTATTTATCAGAGTAGAACCCATGGATTGCATACCTCAAAGCATGTATACTTCAAGCTGGGACAAGAAACATACCATTTATATTTCTGCAAGCTAAATGCAAATGAAACTACACACTGGCAAGGATTTCTGAGTTTAGCTCTAGTTCTTTTAGAGTAAGAAATCTTCCCGCGAGCAGAAATTAGAAAGGAAGGTAAAAATAGGGTTTAAAGTTTATTTTAAGAAAGAAAAAATTGCACATAGAAGGATAAGAGAAATCTCCCAAATTCAAAGAGACAGTTTTTGAAATGAATCCAGAAATAAGAACAGATTAGATTGTATTACTCCGCCAAAGGGACAAGTTAATTTGTTGTTGGACAAAGGACTCAATTCATTAAAAATTACTTAGGTGGATACTGATATTTTTGATATTTCATCCTTACACTGGAGTCAAGAAGGCAATTTTCTACCCAATTTATACATGAAAAAGGCACTTTTGTGGCTTGATACATGAGAAGGTTAAATTAAAAGATAAAGCCAATAGCCTTTTTCATTGTGCTAGACTGCTTCAGCCAGATACCCAGAGGATGTTCAGTGAGACCTTGAGTGGGAATGAGTCTGGGTCAGAAGTAGCTTTTTCTTCTGTGCTCTTGTGGTTGTACATCATTGTCCTTGTGTTCATAGGCAAAATGAGGAGAATTGTGAGAAGGAGAAGCCTATGCCTGCTTTGAAAAAAATCTCTCCTCCAGAAAAGCTGTTGTGGTAGAGAAGATCGGCATGGATAGGCTGGGAAGCTATTGCAGTAGGAATAGGAGGCAGCATTAAATATATCCTGACTGACTGAACTACATCTGCAGACTTCTCCACTTGCTCTTGGACTGCTACACTGACTGCCAGTAAAGCTGTCTGCTAGGGAGAGTTCACGTGTGGCATGCAGCTGGGAACAGAGATTAGTGAGCACCAAGGAGTGTGAGACATCATTCAGGAACACTGATGTGGGTTGAAATCACTCCTGGGGGCTTTAAAGCACTTTGTAAATTTCCACCTGTGGCATCTCTATTGTTTTCTGATGGCCAGTAGTTGTGCAAGGTATGCTAAACAATGACTTCCTCCTCCTTTCTCATTAATGGCAAAAAATAGGAAGGAATACCAGCTGCTTTGCCTATATCTGGGTGCTGTCCTGTTTAACACCTTTATGAATGACCCGGATGAGACTGCTGCTTAATAAACCACATGGTAGATTTGATTAAGCTGGTTTTAACTACAAACTCCCTGTATACCAGCCACCCCTCTGCCTTGGTCTTAGAGTTTCTCAGGACCCAGAATAGTTTTGGACCCAAGTCCTCAACAGGAATGCCACCATGAGTTCAAATTGTAGGTATTGAAAACTAGTTTTGACCTCACTGTAGGAACACAGATGTTTCAAACGTCTATGGTTTCACCATGTTCCCTGCACGTTGGAATTTGTTTGGAATATGAAGTCTAAGGAACTATATAAGAGATATGAGAGTCCCTGCACAACTACAGATGATCAGTTCCCCTCCTGATAGATATTCTTAGAACATGCCTACAGAAAAAGGCTTCCCATAAGAAGCACAAGGCAGAAGTAGTGACATTGATTTTGCCACAAACCCTTCCCAGAAGTCATATTCAAGTGTGTAAACATAGCCACAATAAAAATAACAAGAAAAATATCATAGCATAGGTAATCATAACCAAAGGAACCCACAGAATTTACTGCTGTGTCTCTTGTTCACTTTTGTAAATCCTGAGAATTAGTATTATCGCTTTTTTAGGGTGTGTAATGACATTCAGACATAGTTCTGCACTATCTTCTGACAACTATTTCTTTCTTATTTTTAGTTCAATACTAACTTATCAATATAAGATCATTTTCTTACAGAAGCATTCCTTCAGCATGGCATTTCTAGTCCTAGTCCTTTAAATTTGATGATAACACTTTGATGATAGATTTCTCCCTTCACCTCTTACAGCTGGCTGTTCTTCTTGTTCTTACTGTCCTCTCCATCTGCTTTCCTGGTCTTTGGGTGGGAAGCCTGTTCTTGTGAGTCTTTCTGCAATAGCATCCTGCAATGTTGCTTTTTTCTGTAATGCTGTGATCATTTGGGGAGCTTAATGTCTGTATAACTACATGTACGAAAACATAGGTATTAATGCCTTTCTTCAGTCTGTGGTGCTGCAAGGTGGATTAAATAGTAAGCTCCATAAACTGACCATGGCATTCTTCTGTAGGTAAAGAATATAAATACTCTATGAAATGTGAAGACATGTATTAGCTGAAAAAGAGTTGTTAGTAAAGGTCTGTGTAAGCATAGAGGGAAGGTACGGTTTTCCTTCAGGTTGGTGTGGGACAGCAGTTCAAGATGAATACAGAAGGCAGTCTGTAAGGTTTTGTGGTGTAAGCTCTTCCAGGCTATGGGAAAATATAAGCTGTTATTGCAGTTGAACAATTTCAAAAGTGCAGTGAAAGGTAAGAAATACTTACATGAAAATAATTTTGTAAGCAGTCGAAGTTCTTATAGTGAAATTCAGCTGAAGTGACCATTTCAAGAAGAAAAATTACAACAATGAAAAAGCTTCTCCAAATGTATTGTACAGATCAGCGACTGGAAAACTACCAATATGGTAAAAAAAAACACCTCTGATGGGCAAGAAGCTATGGAATGAGAAGAAAATCTGTCTTATTTTCCAGTCAGCATTCTGAAATTTCTCTAATACGCAGTATATATTCGCTGATCCAAATTCTCTATGAAATAATATGGATAGCTTTTTTTTTGGTTGCTAGAATAAATGCCTGATGAGACTTTGGCAGCAGGATCTGGGCCAAATAGGTATCTCTGCTCAGTGATGTGAGGAAGGTTTATGCAGTTCGGTCATCAAAATAGACTGTCTGTCTGGTAAAAGACCTGCAAGATCACAACCAAAAATTTAAGTTCTAATATGACAAGCGGAGCTACTTGTTGGTTCCTTTGAGATTAGTTTCTCACCTTGCAGAGATCAAACACTGCTTCACAGGATCAGGCCCTAAGCAGTCCTGTGGTAGGCAGAACTATAACTGAAAATATTGTCCCTGTTTGATGAAAAATAAATGCCATCTTGCTGAAAGCAGCTGCAGCCTTGGAGTCAACTGCAGTCAGAAAGGATGAACTACCCTTATAGCCCTCTCAGTGCATCAAGCATCCTAGGAAGTCCTGGTGATTAATTTAGAACAGAAGCTGCTCTAAGAGGTACTGGCATTTTCTCTGTCTCAGTCCTACCCATTACATCAAAACCCTACCAGTGCTATTAATTTTACATCTGGAAAATATTATTTTGGCTGCTCATGAGATCTGCAAGGATGTTTTGTGCCTAAGTAGATGAAGGAGCTGGACTGAAGTATTCAGAAGACAAAATAGATTGCTTTAAGCAAACTGTGCCCAAAAGTTTTGTGTTCTATCCATTAATTGCTAAGTAATAATAACATCTGTGGTAAGGATGTATTATTTTTCCCAGTTTCCAGTGGCAGAACTCAAATTTTTTCCTAATTCTCAGTGCAAACTTCTGCAATTCAGATTCTAAGGTATTGCAATGAAAAATGAGTTCTCAGGTCTTATGGATCCACATTTCCTAGCATGACAATTGCAGTGAAGAGTGGCTTTATTGCATGTGCCAACAGGAAGATGAAAGATGTCTAAATGAAAGCTTTGTCCTCTTATCTTCAGAGTCTGTTGGGGTGAAGAGCACTCACCGGGTGCAGATAGTCTCCAATGCATTAGATCAATGACTTTGGTTGTTGCTTTTTTAAAATTTTCCCTTTTATTCCCCCCCCTCCCCTCCCTTTTTATGTGGTCCTTTGTGGAACCAGACTGCTGCTTTGGGACACAGGGTTTCCATCTCTTGTATGCTAGGCAGTGCTGGTTTGAGTGGTTTTGATAATTCAGGGGTGCTGGAGATATAAAGATCAGTAGTTTGTAAACTTGCTGCATAGTTTCCTGGTAGAGTTTAGTAACAGTATTGGATGAATTCTGTGGAGTGCAGGTTGCAGAACAGCAATGCACAGTCCAGAGGTGCTTTAGTGAACAGGGGAATGCCTGGCTTCTGGAAGATTTGTCCCAGTGAATAATTCACATTCAGGTCCCAGGTACAGTTCAGGTCCCAAGTGAGCTGTTATGATAAGCTTGTCTTATCCAGATCAGAACAGATAATCAGAATCATTCATCTTGGCTGAGGGATACGTCAAGATGTAGCTAAATGGGATGGCTAAATTGTTGGAAAGGAAATGATCCTGCTGGGATGTCTGAGTCTAAAATAACAATCAGCTATTAAATTGCTGCTTCGTGCATATTTTGAGGCAGTGATAGGTTTAAGATACCTGGAAGCTGTGCAGTGAACCAACTGGCTGTCACTTCAAGCCTTTTATGTACCTGGCACCATGTGGAGCTGGGATTATTCTAGGTAAAGTGAGATTATAAATACTCAGTGGTAAAAACTGTTCCATAATGTTTTGATCTTTGACACTCCTTCTCCCTCATGCATGATCTCAAACTGTAATTTTCACTTATGTGGGTGCCTTCCAGCTCACTGGGTTTCTCTAAATTAATCATGTTGTTGGTTGCACTGAAGTCAAAGATCTTCACTACTTTTCAGTCTGTGTATGTTCCAATGCTGTTTAGCTGTTCGAAGTTTGCGTCATGGTTTAAAGTTATCAGTCTGCATAATTGCTTTCTCTATCTTTAGTCTTTCAAAATGAACGTTATTTATTTATATTTGCCAAACAAGTGAGGTGTGCTGAGGACTAAGTGAGATAGGGAAGGCTGAGTCAGTCTTATCCACTTAAAAATAACATTAAAATTTATTATGCAAAATGGGTTCTTTCAAACCAGACCTATGTCTCTGTGCTCAGAGACAGTAGGTGCTGAAAGAAATATTCATTTCCATTTTACATCAAAATTATCTCACTGCAGCAACTACAGAGTGCTACTTTTCCTTTCATTCCTTTTTCATACTCCATGTTAAATTTATAATAATTAAATAGTTCTATGCGTGGAGAACATTCCTATCCCTCACCAGATTTGTATGTGTGAACTGGTGAGAAGGCTGGGAAATTCTCATTTGCTTTGTGCATGGAGATCCTGGTTTACATATAATATTTTTCCTCCTCTGGATACTTACACCTCTAGGAAGAGCCTTTCATCCTTGTGCATTTTAATTCCTTGATATTTCTTAAACTGATACTATTAGAAATAAAAAGTGGGGGGAAAAAAACCCAACATCTATAGATGTGAGTAAGGATTTAGCTCAATAATTGACTTTCCTTTTCCTGGCTCTTTATTGAATCCTAATGGAAGCTATTACTAGGAAGCTAAGAGAGGTCTGCCTTAAAATAAATTACTATTTGATGTAGAACTTGGATCTACATTATAAAATTCTGGGCCCCTCTGATGCTCCTGCCCTTGATTTCTGCTATGTTTAAACAAAAATAGAGACAATATTTGAAAATGAGTGACTACTAACACAGCACCAACTAACAGGCAGCAGACCAAGTATGGAGAGAGAATATGTTCATTTTCACATATGCCAGTGAACTTCATTCCTGAGTTTGACATGGGTATTATTCCAGGCCTTAGACAATCTTTTCAACAAAAGCTGTGATTCTATAAGCAGTACTGCAGTACATTTAGATCAAGATTATTTTTGCTTTTTTTTGTATTTAATCCAAGATCTGAGAAGAAGAAGGAGGAGGGGGAAAGCTCCTAGAAATTCAAATGCCAAGTTGGTGATTATTGTATTTCTCTTAGAAAAGGATGCCAAATTCTTCTGTCACACCACCTTTCTGTACTGCTTTTTCTATGTCATTGCTTCTAGCCTGTATATGTTATGGCAGAGAGCCAAGTGACTTCAGTAAGAGAAGGCCCAAGAGGGAGAGGGTGGAGTGAAAGGTTACAAGTTCAACTAGAAGCAATTAAAATCAAATTGAATCATAGCATCTGAAAATAGTTATTTAACATAACTGTGTTGTCTTAAATGAATCACCTTGAGCAATAATCCTTTGATTCCGAAGCTGCCTGTTTATTCCCTGCCTTGATAGGAGCTTTGATGTCTTAAAATCTGATATATAAGGTATGTGAGAAGTTTCAGCTGAATAGTGTCACTGAGAGAGTTTAATGAAAATTGAGGGAAAAGGCTATGTTCAAGACATAAAAAGAACATCCTGCACTAAGTGCTGGAATAGAGAACAAAACATATTGTTTGATTATTACCTGCACCATTCCCTAATCTAACATCCATCCATCACAGAGGCCAGTTCATTGTCTGTCCATGTCTTTCATGAAAGGCAAGGTTCACGAAGAATTCCTGCATTTATTGTCTGTTGCCTTCTTCTATCCTCCATATCACCTTTGCAAAAATAATCTAAACTGTCTGTTAAAAATAAAAGAAATTAAATTGGCACCACAGAAGAAAGGTAGGAGACAAATCTGGACCTGTAAGTCTCATACATGTGTTGAATAGCAGTGAGCATTGTATCTGTGTCTGCAAATATATAAATCAACCTCTTTTTTTTTTTTTTTTGAATAATAAGTCTTACGACTTTCCTATTCCATTCCTTGTAAAAAGACAAGCAACTCTATTTTGGAAGAAAGCATTTTCAATGAATGGGCTGGCCCTGCCAAGCTCTTGCTGTTCAAGGTTTTTGTTGTGGGTCAGTGGGTTGTGCAGTAGCAGCATCTCTTTCTGCGGGCTGTCTGCTGCTCACTGGAGTGGTGTGCTTTCCCTCGGGGGCAAATTCTTCACGTGTCTTTTGTTCATTATGTAGCAGCTCTTTTCCAGGGAAGCTGCAGGGAAAGCTTGAAAGAATATCTCAGTATGTTTTGTGATGCTTTCATGATTTTATGACTGGGATCATATTCAGATGACATGTAATAAGTGCCTAAATTAGACCTTCTTATACTTAAGTGAGACCCTGACTTCTTTACGACTGTTGAGAAAGTCAGGTATTAGCATGTGTTCAACAGGAGATCTGACCTGCTCATTGCTGTCTTGAACTTTGATGCTACAGCAGGCAAGCTGAATGTGCCTTATGAACCTACAGTTGCATTCCTGGAGGGATTGCTGGTTGTCACGCTTGGCTCTCATGCATTGACTGACTAAATGAAAGCTGATTTTTTAAAATTTTTTTTTCCTAACACCTGGGTTTTGGCCAGCTAAAATTGTAAAGTTAATTTCATGCTTATTCCTGGAAGCAATACAGCAAGCGAAAGGTGGATGATCTCTGGGCTCAAACTGATTTGGGGGTGGGATAAGGCTGTACATCCGTATGACTCCTAGTGCTGTGACACTGTGGCCTGTTCAAGCATTGTCAGTGTGACTGCAGTGCCAATGTTCATATACAATGACAGGAGAGATACTGATGGTTGTGGCCATATCCTGTAATAAGGGCAGGTTTTAGTAAAGGGTAGAGAGCTCCCCAAAATCTTTTGGAATCGTTTACTTTCAGGTTCAATTGCAGGATTGATTACAGCTGGGGTGGTGGTAGAAGGAGCAAGAAGAATAAGAGGGTTGATGAGCCTCACTTGTGTTTCTTTCAGACCAGCAGATGTAAAACATGTGCTATTAAGCTGTGAAAGTTCTGGTATTAACACTGGGGCGGAGACAGGCAGAGAAGGAGAGTGAAATATTAATTATGATATGGAGAGTAACTGCGACCCTGCCTGATTTGACTCGCTGTAGGCTGAGACTAAGAGTTCTCATCTTCCAAGGCCCATCCATCCCAGCCTTCTCTGAAGTGTTATGCAAGAGCCAAACTTTTGTACCAGAAGAAATTTACCTCTGAAAGTGTCAGGTATGAGCAGATGTCAGTGTTTGCTGCTTGTGTGATCTGAGGCTGGAACTTCTTGTGGAAGTGTTCACTCTGAAGCTTATCATGGTAAAATGTTCAATTTAGACTATGCTGGGACTGCTGCTAAGAAGGATTTAAACTTAGAAATCTGTGAAAGTACTCTGTACTCAGTCTTTTTTTTTTAAATATGCCTACAGTTTTAAATGCACTGTCAATCTGAGCTCTGCATGCAGCTCTTGGTTTGGGCAGATAGGTAATACATACCATTTCTTACGCTCTTGTAACTGACCTTTCATCAAAATGTAATTAAAAGTCTACTGAGAGTAAGTAACTAAACCTGATTTTAATTTGAAGGAAAAACATCCCACACAATGCAACAGTCAACCTTTCCTGTAACAGGATTTCAAACCTTATTAAAACCTTAGGCAAATTCTACTGGAGTTAGTTTAAAGTCCTATAGGGTCTGATAGATGGGGATCTCTGTTATCAGTTTACTTATAGAATCATAGAATCATAGAATAGTTAGGGTTGGAAAGGACCTTAAGATCATCTGCTTCCAACCCCCCTGCCATGAGCAGGGACACCACACACTAAACTATGTCACCCAAGGCTCTGTCCAGCCTGGCCTTGAACACCTCCAGGGTTGGAGCATTCACAACTTCCTTGGGCAACCCATTCCAGTGCCTCACCACCCTCACTGTGAAGAACTTCTTCCTTATATCTAACCTAAACTTGTTTTACGAATTTATGATTTAAGAATTACATGTAAAAATTTGATAGTGAACCGCAGAAATTTGTACAAAGACAGTAGATGTTAGTTTCAAGTTACTCTTCCAATAGACATATCTGGATGTGTGCCTTAATCATAAACTACAGACACAAAAAATCAGAGCAATTTTTTTTTAATTCTTAAAAAAAAACGTATTCCTGGTCATAATAAACACATGCCAAATATGGATTCTGATACTGCAACTGAAGACATTTTTCGTTATTTGGACCTACCTGTTATTTAATTTTTATTACTAATCTTAACATTTGATTAGAATCTGGGCATGCAGTTACTTATTATTTGCTTGATTTACCCCATCATTTCACAGAGTTGGGTTTTGCTTTACAAAAAACCTGATATGACTTACATTATACAATTTAAGATATCAATTTATTTAATATGCTAGAATTGTCATTAGTAATGCCCAAACAAATCTTTTTTACTTCTTTCTTATCCATTTTTTTTTATAGCTTCCAATGTTATCCTTTCTGTTGTTTTGGCTCTTGGTGAGGAAAAGTAAATGAATCTGTTTCTCAAGTAAGCATTTAGGGAACCCCATAGGATATTTGGCAAGATTTTAGGGGATTTGTTTTTGTCTGTGGATTTCTTGATCTCTTCACTTACTTACAAACTCATCAAATTTAAAGTCTTAAATCCTTGGAAAGGAGTTTTGCCAGCAAATGTCAATATTAATAAAGAATGAAACAGGCACTTGATCATATTTATGAATTCTGCCAGTACCAGCAATTATTACCTGTGTTGTCAGAAGAGAGGAAATTGAGAACATATCAGTCCTAGAGAATTACACCTGAAATGATGAGAAAAATATATACTTGCTCTCTGCCAGATTCCAGTGATGCCTAATATCTGATCACGTGAAACCAATATTTTGAGATTATGCTACCTGTCCTTTGGCTTTATTTTTCAGAGGTTAAGTGCCCTGTGGCTTTCTATTGTAAATAAAAGTATTTACATGTCTTTGGGGTTATATGTTGCCCATTCAATGATGGGATGTAATAGTAAGTGCTGCCATTTGGTGATACTCTCCTGAACCATCATCCACAGTGGCTGCACATCTGCAGCCTCATTTTGGCAGATGCTATCAGGGGCTGGAGTTTGGTGCATTTTTGCTAGTCAAAGCTTGCTTCTAGGGTGACATCTGTTCTTTTTCAAACTGCCAAACTTTCCTCCTCATATCCAGGTTGATCTAGAAGAAAAACTTCCACACACACCACCCACAACTCCCCCACCCCAGCGGTTGCAACATCTGTAAACTTAACAGTGTAGGCTAAAAAACCATCTCAGAGTGAAAGCCACAGCAGCTGTGCTCAGCAGAGGTCTTTGGAGAAGGTTCAGGCCACTTACTTAAGGCACTGGAAGTGGATGGATAGGTAATGTGGCACTTGGGGCTGGAGGACTACACAGGACTGCTGCAATGCTGCTTGATCTTCACTAACTCTGGAGACTGTACTTCACAACCCTGCATTCACAGAGGTGTCTGGGTCATTTTGCTTTTCTAGAAGTCCCCCGAATTCCCTTGGTTAGGCAGGTCAGACAGAAGGGACAGCGTCTGAAAGATTCCATGTCCAGGATTATACAGGCGTTTTCCATAAAACGAGTTGCCAGGTTTAAAAAATAAAAGGCAAAACTGAAACCAAAACCCTTCAGAATTTAAGGAAGCAGAATTGAGGTTTGTCCTTTTCCAGTGTTCATTACAGCCTCTATGCAGCAGAGGTTACAATTTGTATTGCATTTTAGTCTTCTGGTGGACTGAACTTCATGGTTGAATTCTGGGTGACCATTTAACAAAAGGAATAGAAAAGCATCAAAAAGAATCACATACTCATTAGGAAGGTCTGTTGGGATATAGGTGATATGGGTTTGAATCTCGGGCTGGCAGAATATGAAGTCCATGTTTCCATTTCTTGCCTGGACAGATGCTCTAACCACTGTGATGCAAAAAAGGCAGTGGTTGCATCTCTACCTCCCCTGGTCATAGTTCTGTATCAGCTGTGGTGCATGGGATGACCCAAGTCCCAGGTGGATGAAAACTCATATGGACCTGACTTGGGCTCCAGAGAGTTCAGATACTGTCAGAGTATCTGCCATTTTCCTCCTGTTGTCCCTAGGTAGTGCTTTCCGTGGAAATACCCTTCAGACAACAGAGGGATCCTGTATTATATATATGTACAGGCTGGGGCCCATGTTTTAAGTACTTGTTCTAGCAGGTTTAAATCTTATCTCGTTGTTGAACTTTCGCAAAAGTGAACAGAGAATACCATTTTTGCATAAGATGACAACTTTGGCATGATCCCTCTGGTAGTCATTGCTGCTGGTAAAATGCAGGTGCAGTCTAATGCAAATCTAATTCTGTCTACATTTTTTAGTGGTGAAAGCTTGACTTGATAAAGCTTGAATACATACATATGTATGTATTCACATATATTTTACACCAGGAGCTTTGTTGTTTACTGGGTATGCGTGTATTTTGTTTTGTTTCAAGTAAAAGGTTTTTTTTCCACTGGAAAGTGGGGTAAGCTTGCACGTTCTCTGAGGCAAATGTTTTGTTCAAGGATTTTACAGGCTCTTCTGTGTCTCTCTGAGCTAGAAGGTGCTGGTAGTGAAACTGTTGTTTATTCCTCAGGAAGTCTGCAGTTTTCTCTTTGTTTGTTTGGTTGTTTGGTGGGTTTTTTTTTGTTTGCTGAGACAATAAAAAGTCTGCGTAAGAGCCCTAGGCCAGCAGATCTGTGCAGACAAAATCCATGAGCCAGGACATACAAGCTGACTTGTGTATTCCTAAAATCCACACTGGTTTGTCAGCAACGTGCATGGGTCACTTGGTTTCTGACTAAGCTGTAGCAGCATCTAGATATGGAGTATGAAACCAGAAGCCCAAGAATGTGATTCAAGCAGTGAATCTACGGGTAAGAAAAATTAAATTAATGAGTGTATTGCGTGCATGGTTCTGCAGTCCAGAATACAATGGGGGTTTGATGGTATTTGTGCTACCTACATAAATGCTAACACAGTCAGGGAAAATGTACACACAGGTTAAAAACAGCACCTTGGAATTTACAGTAAGAGCTTTTTTTTTTTTTTTTGTTATTTAAAAGGCTCGTTTTAGTAGAAAAATACACATTCTTAAAACCTCTTATGTTGCTTCAGTTGCTCTGCCTTGCTGCTTTCCACTTTCAGTGCTTTCAGGAGCTTCAGCCAATGTATGTTTTGCTTCTAAAAATGAAATACAACATTGTCACACCTATGCACATTTTATTGTGGAAAAGGAATCGATTTTTAGAAACAGTAATTGGAATAAAAAAGTGCAACTGAATAATGCTCCTTCACTATAAATAAAGCACTTGACAAACAGAAATAACTGTTGTTATTACAGAGCAGGAACATAGCTCTGTAACCTACTGGAAATACAGCAAAGCTGTGATGTCTTTGTGAACTTCCTTAAGAAAAGCTTTCAAGCACTGGTTAATTCTGTGCCTTTTCCAATTCATGCCTGAATTACTTCATGCAATGGAATTGTTCTGTATGCAACTTGACAAATACAACTAGTTTTTAGCCATTTCTATGTGAGCCCAACAGCGTGACCTGACATCTGTCAATGTCAGAACAATATGCCAGTTCAGGAAACTTAAAAATTGCCTACAAGTCATGTGTTGCGTTAGTGAAGGGTTAGCTTGCACAGAGAAGCAGTGACCAAGCCTAGATCTCTTTATTGTTCAATTTTATCGTTTTGTTTGTTGTTTTCCTTTTTTTTTTTTTTTTTGGTCTTTTTAATATGTATTTGAATCTCAACTTTCTTATTTGATTCTTTTCCATACTCCTTCCTTTCTTTGTATCTGATAATAAATGTAATGGTCTTGCTACACAGCATGAAATTGGAGGATGGGAACAGCAGGTTCATCTACTGACATAATCGAATAATTTGGCATTCTCTTTCCAAGAGAATTCTCATGCATACAGACTGTCAGATTAGCCTATATGCCTTTGCATTGAGGGAATGCTTTTCTGGTAGTCTGTGCTACAGAAGTTTGCACTCACATTCTGCTGGGGCATGAACAGAGTGACTTCACTGATGAGAAGATGGCACTTAGTCAGTAGATAGGCTGTAACAGAGACAAAACCTCCAAGTAGGATCACTAGCTCTAAGACAGCACAGCAAGTGTTCCTCTGCCTTAACTGGGTCTAGGAATTAAGTATAGCAGAAGAGAGCTCTGTCATTCACCATTAGTTTGACTGATGCTTTGCATCTCTTTTTGTTTATTTTCTTAGTCTTGGTTGATACAGATGCTTTTGCATACGGCAAATGGTGGTGGATAGTTTAGGAGCACATGTAGTTCCATGCAGCGATTTATAAGGGCAATAGTGGCAGAAACTGTTGTGAGACATATCCTCTGTTTTCTTCATGATAGACTTCAGCACAGGTAATGTGGAGCTCAGGTCAGCAGGGAGAGCTTGGAAAGGAAAAGTGAACTCTAGACTACAAAACTGTGGGGTTGTAAGGAGCTGTGGAGCTAAACTCATGCTGTCAGTAGGAACACCTTCCACATACTTCGGGGGTGTTGTAGATTACTAATTTTTGCCTTTTGAGAATTTAGCGTCCACTTTCCTTAGGAATAGAGTTTATGCAGCTGGGTAAGCCGAGGCTGTTCTGCAGACCCATATGTTTCTGAAGCCATGCTATAAAGCAGCTGTGGAAGAAACCCCTAAATTAAAATCAGTTAATGCAGGTATGAAAATCAGAAGGTTATCTTCCAGCAACTCTTGAATGCTTAAGAATGAGCAAGAGAAAGCACAGGAGAACTTTTCTTCAGCCTTTCGCCTTTCCTGATATCAGGAAAGGTTTGCCCTTGAGATGTTATCCTGTTGTGGAACAAATGTCACTACTTGATGTTCATGTTGGTGCCAACTTGCTGTTCAGCGACAGAATATATTTCTTTTTTTAATTTTAATTTTTCTTTTTTTAAGTGTGTGGTATTTATCATAAAGCATTTGTAGCTTCCTTCCTCAAAGCTTATTTTAGCCCGTGACTCAGGCACTATAAACACTGGTATTTGTTGTAGAGCTCCTGCATAGTCTGTCTGCTGCACCAACCTGTATTTAAAACACCTTAATGAATAGCTTGCTGCTGTCATGGGAAGATGATTGCCCCATCCAGTTCATACTGCAGAAAGTAGAGAAAACAAGAAACAGTGATGCTAATTTTTGTTATGTTCCTTTGGCAGTAGATTATGATTTGGGAATAATACTGCAGCTACTTTCCCTGAAAAAGAACAGTGCTTGGTTGGCCTGAGAGATGCTGTGCTCCACTCCTAGGGGAGGTGGTAGGAAGTAGGTCTTCTGACAGGATTCTTGCCCATCAATGGGTAAGGAAATATGTGCAAATACAAAGATTTAGAAGACTTGGAGGTATGTGTTTCTTTCAAATTTTTCCTCCTCTGTGGGGATTTCTGCCCTCTACAGAACAAAAACCTCAGAGCCACAGGAAGACCTGTTGTCTCAAAAGTGTTGTAGTGACAATATAGCTTTATCACTGATGAAGAATTGGGCCTTTCTAGTGCACTATCTGAGACAGTGACCTGAAGGATAAGCTTCAGCTGGCTCGTGAGAGAAAGGGTAGCTTTGTTAAGATTAAGTCTTGTGCTCATGAAGAAGAAACCATCAGAGGTCATCCACCATTCAGAACCTTGAGTACTGTCACTGAGAGAGAGCTCTCTCAAGTGCAACAAAACACTAATGTGTTTCCCCAGGCAAGATTAGGGTGTGAAGAAAGGAATCATGTTACTCTTGAAGAGTTAATGGAGTTGAACCTTATGTGCCAGGCTCTCTCCTTTTGGGACATGACATGTGGCACCTTTTATTGTGGTTTGCCTTGCAGAGACGATCAAGCAACTAAAAGCAGATGGCAGCAGCAGGAGGAAGTGGGAGCTGTGGTCTTGGATGACCTCTGAATAAACTAGGTATAGTAGCCATAGAGCTGGTGTCCCAAGCATTGTAGTCATGCTGTTTAGTAGAGTTTAGACCTATACTGGAGATGCCATTTTGCCCCTGAAAATCTGACATGGCGACTTCAATAGTGTGGCTTCTTGCTGCCTGCTGGTGCACTACTACTATGGTATTGCCTAAGTGTTTTACCTCACAGGGCTGTTGCTTGCTACAGATGACTATTCTCCTTAATGTCTGGGCTTTCAAATTATCACTATATTTTAAAGCTGGATGACAGCATGCACATGGTTTCTTTCTGTTTCTTTGCCTGTTTGGTAGTCATCTTGTTGCCAAGGGGATGTCTTAACATTATGCTGCTTTGCTAGTGCATGATTCTCTGATTGATTCATTGGGAAACTGCAAGCTCAACTTGCTGTATTGTTTGCACCATTAACAATCACAGTCTAAAAATAAACTGGTTTCCTGATAGATTGAGGTCACCCTTTAGAGTGGTTGCCTCTTTCCACATCTTTGATTGAAAGTGCTTGGAGAGAAGTTCCAAGTAAAAATTAACAGCAATTGAGCAACAGAGTTTCCATTTCAGCATACAGAGCTCTTAGCAAAACAAAAGGCCTCGACATGCTCCATCACAAGACAGTGAAATTGCTCTGCAGTGAGCTGTGCCAATGCCGGCTCAGTTGTGAGGAAGTGCTGCCAGTGCATCTAAGGAGTTTGCTTCTTGCCAGGTGAGCTCGAGGAAGGATTCTTGCTGGCAGATGTTCTTGCAGAGATGTACTGAATTTGTGCGCCCTGCAGTCCCTAGCTCTTCTACAGGCTGTTTAACCCCTTGGTTTTTTTCTGGCTGGCTGCTAGGTCTGCAGGGAGTACTACTGTCTGTCTGCAACAGTTCTTTAGTGGAAGCCCTGAAGACAGGTCAGATTGGCAAAATTTAGTGTAACAAGGAATGAGTTTAGTAATTAATAAATTTAAACAAATAAGAGATTTTCTTCATTTTTTTTGCTGCTCAGTCTCCTGTTAAAAGTTTAGTTAACTGACAGGCTTAGGGGACGTACAAAAAGAGTGGTCTAACTTTTGGCTGCCACTAACAGATTATGAAATATGATATAAACTTATCTGAACCATCAAGAGAAAGCATTTATCTGTTACACTGTATATTTTCTGTTCACATGGACTTCGTAGTAGTTGCAGCAGGTCCTTTTGCTGCTATCCCACTGTTTAGTTTCCTTCGTTTGACGACAGCAATGCTGTTTCACCTGTGAGCTCCTAACAAAAACTGAGAAAATTGTCCTTTCTTTTTGAATAGTGCCTTCTATTTCACATCTAATAATTAGAAGCCACAGAAATCAGGATTGTTAAATAGTCTGAGAGTCAGCATGAAGGAACGAAGCGCAGAGGAGACTGAATGGAAATGAAGGCAAGGCAAGCAGAAATGCAAAAGCAGCAATAAAAAGGAACCTTGTATTCTGCATTGCCTGATGCCAAGTATGTCTTCTCTGCAAACATTCGTAATGTCTGAGACTTGTCAGAGTTTGCCACCTATAGTAACATCTTTCCATGAATGAGATTTCCTCTTTTTTTTTTTTTTCGTTTAAATGTTTAATATTAGATAAATTTTTCCTGTCTTAAATAGCTTTTGCTGCTGAGACACTCCTTTGCTGTAAGCTAGAAAGCCTAACTGGTTGAATGGGTTTTGGTTATGATTTCAAATATTCAAGTTCTGGTTTTATTGGTACTGAAATCTTTACTATGTATGTAGAGCTACTTTATGTGTTTTTGTATGTATAAAAAACCCCTATGGTTTGGAAACATAAAACTCCAGGAACTCAATGAACAATTGCTATAGACAATGTTTCCTAGCATATTTAGAGCATGAACTGTATTTTGCTTTTATGAAATTCGAATAAGAATGTGCTTTCTCTGAGGTGTGCAGGGCATCAGTTATGCAAAAAAAATATTCTCGGACATCGTTGCTTTGGAAAATAATCATGCAGTAATTGCTGGCACACCCGATTTAACTTTCATGTCCCTGCAACATCAATTGGAAATTGAACACTGTTACTCATTGTGGGAACTTTAAAATGTATGCAAGACATATAATCTATAAGCAATTTCTAGAAAAGTATAAATTACCATTTCCCAGAATTGTTGTAGAACGTGTCTTGTATGCATTATAGAATCACCGCACTGAGCAGAAACTGCTCATTTAACCTTGGTTAGCTTTTGCTATGCTGAATCTGGGTACCAGGTCAAGTGATCATGTATTCAAGGTCTGGCTTTAAAACAGTTTGCTGTCATGTTGTGTGCCACATGACACACAACATCATTTGGAGGTCGTAGCCTTGGGTCTGTTCTACTGTTTTGGGACCTTTTTTGATAGGGTCCTGGACTAACAATGCAAAACAAGCTCTGTTTCTACTTGGATGAAATTATACACTGCATAAGCCAGTATTGCCAGTCAAAACTTTTAGCATCAGTATTTAAAACTGGGCTTTTTGTGTAGGCAATGAAGTGTTATAGGCTTCTGATTGCACTGTCAAGATCTTTGCTAGGTAGTTCTTTGCTGCGAATGTGATAGATATGCCAATTTTGACTAGCTTATCCCACTCTTTTGACTCTGGGTCATATGGTGTGTAGGGGTAGTATTGAATGTGCTGTCATTAGTATGGTGTTTCTTCAGTTCCTCGCTGCTGATGTAGAGGCCAATGTAGTGTTCATGCAATAGGCTTTAAATCTTTTCTAACTTCATTTTGTAAAGACCATGTACTTTCTGATCTAGTTGCGTGCTCTGACAAAATTGCTGGTTTTTGCAATATTTGACAAAACTATGATATGTTCATCCAGCAGCTTGGATTATGCTGTGCAAAGAGAATTGAAATAATATGAGATTTTAAAATTACGTGCAGAACACTGCACAGTGGTGCTACATAGATAACCTTGTCACTTGTGCACTCTTTCAGCCGGACAGCTAATTCATTGCCCTGAGATTGAATAATTTCAGAGTTCATGTCAAAACTAACAGCCTGAAGATTTGCAACATGAATATGGTAACTGTTAAAAAAACTAGATAGAATCTGTGTAGAGCTTTCTGCGTTTCAATGTTTGGTACCCATGATGGCATTCTTGGTTGAGCAATGTGAATACAAGTCAACACAACAGATTTGGTTTACCTTTCCTTGGAGATCTTTCTCCTCCCAGTTTCTTTTTCCCTATCTAGCTCTAGCTTTCCACTGGACATAACTTCCAAGGCATGTTAATAAAATACTATATTCCAATGGACATTCAAACAATGTCTAGAGTATTTAATGCTGCTGTTCTACGAGATCTCTTCTGATTTTGCTCCCAATATGCGACACATCTGTAAAGTGAAACTTCTCCTTGGCACCCTCTTCCCTTTAACATCTCTGTCCTTTTTCCATGTAACTAATCCAAAATTCAGAGAATGAAATCCCTCTGAAGCTTTATTTTGAAGAATCTCAGACATGGTTATCTATTCTTATCTATTGCTTTGGAAAGCAATCAATGTATGCAAGTACTGAAATATGATCCATGTGTGATACTCTGACTCTGGTGGAAGAAGGAATTAATGTGAAATATAGCCAGGCATTTATAATGGTTGCTTCAAAAGCTGCTGTTTGTCATTAGACATTATTTTTTAAATGCATGCTTTCGTAGTCATGTACACTATGGATAATGCAATGATGGTATAATTTGTCCACAGTATCATTCTGTAAATTCAGTTCCATATGAGTAGGACACTATATTCTTCATATCCTGTTACACTGACACAATCCAAAGTATTTAATTTTGGTTCTGGTTAGTTTTTCGTTGGTGCATCTAGAGATGGAAAATATGCATGCTTATGCACTACAGATTAAATTCATATATGAGTTAAAAGTGTTGTTACATGCTAGAGCAATTGTTTTGGTGTTGCTTTTGCTAGTAAGACATATAGAAATTCCTGATAAAATATATTAAACACTAGATGAGTTAAAGCTGTTAGAAAAGTGTTTACTGGAACCTGACAGGTGCAAGAACAATGCAAACAGAATGTGGATTTGAATAATTGGTTTGATTTTGGTTTTCTTCCTTTCATTTCAAAGCAATTTCCAGTCTCTAATTGCTTTTCATTTGAGACAATTTCCAATATAGCAGTGTCATGAATTGTCCTACTGATGGATATATGACATCTTCTGACTTAGTTGCCTTCAGGGGACAGTTTATAATTTCTACCTCATCCAAATTTACTGACATTTAACACTGCTACAACTGTGTTTCTACTGATTCTTTCAGATATATTTCTTCATTTCCTTCATATTCATAGAAGACCACTATTCATAGTTATGTTCCATCTCTGAACAAACACTGCAGAGATTGGCATTCCCCCCGTAACAGTAACATAGAGTTTGAAGTAGAACATATATTTTCAGAAATCCATATAAGCATCTGATAAATATGTACGCTTCTTGACGAATATATACTCTTCTGTCCTTTGAATTCAGTGGGCAGATTGATTGCATAGTATTTTTCAGTTTAAGACAGGGTTTAAAAATACAGCAGTAAATCTGCTGCCAGACATTACATTTCTGCTTCATATAGCAAGCAGTTCATATATAACTAATGATACCTAAGGTGGACTGAAAATAAAATAATGGTAGAAAGAATGACAAACCTATTATCACTCCTTTCAATGGTATTATATTAGATTTTGACCTTGTTGGAGCTCTCATAACCTATACAGGACCTGTATGTGCAGGGAAGAAGAAATAAGCAGGATGGGGAAAACCTGTGGTAGCTTAAGCTACCAACACCCAAACTCTAATTGTGGAGAGTAAAACCAGCTCAAAACTCCTTAGCAAGACAAGTAAAAGTCAAAAGTGGCAGTCTGGTAAAGTGGATCTGGGAGACCATGAGGGGATGATGAATAGGGGCTAGAGTGTACAGCAGCTACAGGAAGAAGAAAGAAACTTCAGGAAGGTGGGACAGAAGAGAGTCCCTTTATGAAGATCATACCCTCACCAGATCTAACAGCAGAGTATGGCAGTCATACCTAATGCGGTCTCTGAGAGCCACCCTTCCTTTTAGCTGTCAACAGTCTCCCCTACCGTCCCTTAACAACAGAGGTGTTGCAGTTAGAATATATGACTTTGGGATTTAGTATGGCTGAGAGAACTGAACAACATCCCTTCCTTTGGTGCTGTCATTTTGGATAGCTGAGAATGTCAAACTCAACTCTGGAGAATATTTCCCAGTTTGGGTAGAAGTTAACTGTTGAGAATCATAAAGTTATTTGAAGTTTTAAATTATAAATTTGAATCTTTACATTTTCTAGGCCTAGTGGAATTGAAGGAGTTCCAGGAATCCTTTTAACATTTCTTCTTTCTGTGATACGCAACCAAAGAAGTAGGTTGCAGTGCTTGTGGACTTGAAGGAAATAGAAGGTGCTAGTGATATGGGGCAAGGAAAATCAGTGTCACAGGGAGGGACTGTGTAATAATGAGTGATGTATCTAAGCAGAAAGGCTTCAGACAGTAGAGGTACAATCACCACATTCGGTTGGTGGGAAACATAAGCTTGGCAAGAATGAAGAAGAGAGGTGGTAACTAGTGTAAACTGGAAGTCACAGACTGCTTACTCATGGGTACATTAGCATTGCAGACCACAGCAGGTGATGTCCGAGATCCCCTGATCCCTCATCTGGGGCTCCGTGTTGTATTTTGAGGCTACCCAAAGAGTTAGCATTCACATTACTGAATTCAGAGTGGTCACAATTTGTAATACTTTAGAGCACTTGACCAACACATGGGAAACCTAGAAAACCATGTAATCAATTTTATAAGGTAGATGCTAATTATTACAATCTGTATCTTTATAGCATAATAT
>NW_009920530.1:38788-67511 GCF_000696875.1 Nestor notabilis | reverse complement strand
GGAAAGAGTTCCAGTATCTACTGGGAAGTGAAACAGCCTTGGTTTATCAAATACCATTATTCTGAACTGGTACCTTTAATAGAAGGCAGTGTCACTTTTAGGATGCTCTTTGCACCTACATCCAGATCTTGATGATGCCTATCCATCTTCTTTCGGGACTTGCTGAGCTTTCAGAGGCAGGACAGAAAATGGCTCATTTGCAAACCTACTCATATTTCTCTGTTGCAGCTGAATTAACTTCTCATTTTCAGTAACACCTCTGAAAAGCCAGAAGGTCCAATCCAGTCCTTGCAATGCTAGAATAAAGTGGGAAACAGTATAAAGACTAGAACAGGTAGCAGCTGATAACAAAATAAATGAAAAAGTGCCTGCATTTTTCTGGGAAGAACAACATATCATGGCAGTTACATTATTTGTTTATTTTTTATTTATATTTTTTTTAACTGCAGAGGTTAATGCAATAGATTATTAACCTGGGGACTTCTGCACAGACCAAGATTCTAGCGCCCCATCTCTCTGCTACACTATCAGGGAGCAGAAATCTGCTGAGGAAATAGAGACTAATTATCATGCCAGTGATTTCTATTTAATATATTTAACTGGGTTTTATTAGGAAAAAGAAGGCTGCTAAGGAACACACCCCTGTATGAGTAACTTCTCAAAAGTAGGTCAGCCAAGTTTACATTTCATGCTTTGACCAGTACAGAAAACAAGAGCCATGCTCTTTTAGTAGAAATGCAAACACATCATTCTGGGACCTAAAGCCACTTCAGGCTTCTTTTCGGGGACTTACCTAGAACTGTGACTACTTTTTGGGAAGTGATTTGTTTTTACTTATATGTAAATAAGCTTTTCCTGACACTTTTTACAGAAGAAATTCCAGTTCAGACCTTTTAAATAAAAAAGAACAATAAAATAATATGTATTGCATGTGGGATGAATAACTTATTCAGGACACTTCAGGCTTTCAGTCACACAGTGAAAAGGATTCCTACATTTTGCATGGTGATTTTTCAGTCTCTGATTCCCACTTTGCTTGGATTCAGCTTTTATTGTAGTTAAGTTTTTGCTTCCATAGTATAATTTCGTTAGCATCCTGATGACTGCATTTAAATATCTTTGTCATCAAGGAATCCGAGTAAAACTGGTTTCCATTTATTTTTATTTCTTGAAGAATTCTGTCAGTGGTGCCTTGTCTTCTGTTTGTCACTGCATCCATCACACCCTCATTTTATATTATATTGAGCTTATTTGTTGGTTGACAAAAATCCATCAGCAGCAATCAAGGCTGTAAATGAATTTTTGTTTCTTTGTTTTGATAATCAGACTGCAAAGACAAAATGAGGAAGACTGCAGCATGAGAGCCATTTATTCAGTCAAAATAGCTTATATGGACCAGCTGCCAACATCCTGTCACTTTGACTAAATTCATGCCAATGAAATTGCTGTTTTCTTACAACTCTGAGCAAAATGCTGAATTCAAAGCCCATTGAATTTTGGGCAAATAAAGGTCTGGATCCGATTTATGCGGCTGGAAGTCATCTCTTTCTGCGAGCAGCCTACTAGTAGAAGACAAATGTGGCACTTGTAAACAGAGCATTCCCATGCTTGGACTCTTTTAAAGAATTTATAGCAGAACTTATGGACAAAGGAGATTTTACTAATATATTAGTCAAGTTTCCCTAGCACCATTGAGAAGCTACATGCCTGAAAATCAAACAAACTGTTTCTGCAATATAAGAGATAATGCCCTTACAAGTATAAAAAATTTTGAAAGCTAGGAAGCCAGGAGAAGTCAGAGCATGAGTGGGACCCTACAAGAATCTATTCTGGGATCTGCAGTCCTCAACATCTTATATGATAGTTTACATAGAAGTGCAGTGTCAAAATTTGCTGATGACATTAAATGATTTAAAATAGTAAAGGTTGAGTGAAGAGAGTTACAGAAGCGGCTGTTGATATCAAAGAATAAAATAACAGCTGAAGTTTGATCCAGTTAAATTTAAAATGAGTGGAAAGAGAAATAATCTAAATCCTGAGTGTTCTGTGCTAGCCAATCAGTACTGATCTCTGGGAATAGGCTCTTGGGCCAGAAACAGTCTACAAAAGCATTACTTCATTGCTTCTCAGGAAGGTCTAGGGAAAAGCACACAATATTAGAAGAATTGGGAAGCAAAGTACAAAATGTTACATAAATTGGTGTTTCTACTTTATGAAGGTTTTTTTGGTGGTTTGTTTTAGGGTGGGTTGTTTTTTTTTTGGTTTGGTTTGGGGTTTGTTTTTGGTTTGGTTTTTTTTTTTTGGTTTTTCTTTTCAGTTTGGGTTGTCTAGTTCAAAAATATCTATTATGGCTGGAATAAAACCGAAGATGACCCAGGACTAGAAGTGTTCATCTTGAGAGATGACAGAAGGCCATACAGGTGTAAGCACTATAAGAAAGATGAACATGGCCTTTACTCTTATAGGAGCTAGAATACATTGAATGAACTTGGCAAGCAAGGTAATACTTAACAGAGTATGCAAGAACTCTGCGAAACTCCTTATCAATATGACATTGTAAATATTGCTTTATGTCCCAAATTTAATCAAGGAAATTTACAGAATAGAATCCATCTTGGCAGTTACATTCAAGGAAACCACTGCTGCCCCCAGAAAGCTTTTGTGCCAGAAAGCACTTGAGGCTGTAAGACAGTTCTGGTGGAGTGTGATGTGCTTTCTGCCCCTTCAGATCTTTCCCAGACAGCTGCAGTTTGCCCTTGTTAATTTTAGGGCTCTTGGGCCTGACATGGTATATTTGTAAATAAAGATAAAGAACAATCATTATTTCTTTGCTTAAAGGTTTGTATTTTTGTAGCTTTCACTGCATTTTTGTGATATAGAAAGACAACAAAATCTTTGCCAGTATGCCTTACTTTTACGACCAAAAGCATATGTATTTCTCTCTTGTCCATGAACCTGAATGTACTTTACCATATTAACATGTTTCAGAGAGGAAAAGTGAAGCAGCTGGGGGGGACAGAAGACTTTTTTTGTAGTCTTTTTATCTTAATAAAATAATGGTTTTCTTTGGAAAAAAACCAACAAAACAACAATTGTTTTCCCATGCATTTTACAGATGCTTCCCAGAATACTCTTTTAAGATATTCTGATGAGCCTTTATGCCTTTCAGGTCCAAGAAATTTAATTCTGTTTTGTTTAAGGATTTGGGGAAACAGGGAGAGAAGAATGATAAGTTAATGTTATGAACCTGATGTCCTGGCTCCTAAATTTGTTTACTATTTGAATTTCTTCTGAAATGCTGTTGATATCAAAAGGACCTCAAGGAGATCATGGAACAGAAGGAAATGCTTTGTGAGGCAACATAAAACTTCTTTATAAAGAATCTCTTCATTCCTCTGGAGGTAGCTCATATGAATAATCTGCATTAGAACTGTGACCTGTTGACTAAAGCAGTAACTAGCTTGTTTGAAAGTGCAAACATCCCACATTATGCTCATCAAAACTGTTGTTTTTAGGCTAATTTTACACACACCCCCCCGTTGTGCAGTCATATGGAAGGAAATAGCAGATGACTGTGAATGAAGTGATGGCTTGGAACTTTATGTGAACTGGAAAAAATGGGAACACATAATTTGGGTATGTAACACTGATTATCCACACACAAATGAGCAGTATATCAATAGCCTACTCTAACAATAAGTCATAGGAATGAATATCTTTTCAGATGGTGTGCATTTTTCTTTTTACTCCACTGAGGAAAAGCAGGAAACCTTCATGTCTATTAAAAATATTTAAATAAAACAAGGAGAGACTTTTTAAAATTTTTTTCCTAGAATTTTTTGGCACTTTTTTGCAGTCGGATATGACTAAAAGTGAAATCCTTAGTGTTTTAATTCCTGCGAAGTCAATATTTCTGTAGAAAATTAGTTTTATGGCTTCTTGATACAGGGTGAGTAGAAATGAAAGTCACTAAAAAGATGGCAACACCAGCTTATGTTTAAATCATGTTCTGTCGTATTAGTGGCTCTTCAAGATCCACAGGCTGATTTAATTCTCTGGAATGTTCTTACTATGAGAGAGAAGATAAAAGGCAGAGTGCCAGGATCTCTGGTCAACATCAGCAAGCAGTGAGGCCAGTGTAGTAACCACTCTGTGTCATCCCACAGTAAATACATGGAGAATCAAGATTACACTTGGAATGAGTTCATGTTAACTCCCACCTAGCCTAGCCAATAAATCATTAAAGTTCTTCTCCAGGGCCTGTAAAATCTCAGTGTAGTTTTTTGGTGGCAAGTTTGTAGCCATCAAATTAATATTATATTCCTTTAGAAATGGCCAGCAGAGGAGGTTAAAAGTGCTCTTTCCTGCTAGAAGTATCTTACAAACAGTCTTAGCATGCGATGGGGAAACAAGATTGTGAGAGTCTCAGAGATGGCTTTTACTAAGTGACTTATGCAATGCTGGGCAAGGGATCTCTGTTTGCTTCATCTTCCATGGGCTGTGGAAGAGTGATTGTGTCCTCCAGAGGTTTAAAAAAAATGGTCAGGCCTGTGGTGAATACTGAGCTGCAATTTAATGTATATCCCCTGTTGTGAGGCATTATAGTCCTTTTACTGATCTTCTACAACCATAATCCAGAATATTTATATTGCTTGAATCTGTTCAGATGAGTTACTAATAATATACCACATTTGCATTTGACACAAGAGGAAAAATATAATCTTCAGAAAACAACTTCTTTAACGTAAAGTGTACTAAATAAATGTGAAGGTGATATATTCATAAGATGCCTTATATGAATACAATGGTTGTATGGCTTAGTTTGTGTGGAATAAGAATCTAGAAATGTGTTTCTGTGTTAAAACTAGATGGTGAGAAAAGCTGTATGTTGCCTGCTTATCAGGTCACAAGTCCAAATGTGTATCTCCCATTGCTGTGAGACATTTCCTAGTCTCCTTTGCTTTGTGCATTCCCTTTCTCTTCTACCTGGTAGTTCTCCCTGCTGATGGCCTGCTGCAACTTCTGGCTTCTGGATTTCCAGAATAGAAACATTCTGACAATTTTCAGTCATCACAACAAATCATGAAGGTGCATGTCAGTGACAGAGATTTGTTAAAATGGATTTTCAGTGGAGTATGAGATGTGTATCCAAATGCTCAGATGATGAATGACTTGGGAACACTTACCTACAGCTTAAAATTTCACCATGTTAGTCTTACCCGTGTGTTAACTCATGTGCACTGGAAATGTACAGCTCATTAGTACTGGTGTGTTTTATTCTAGAGCTCAATAATTTCAAATCCACTTCAGTTCTGAACAACCAAGACAAACTTCGTATTTTGGATCCAGTTCATAAACCTTACAGAAGTTTGCTTTTTTGTTCTGTCAACTGTTTGTTAGCTGTAGGATGCAATGATATCATTGATTTTTATCCTCGCCACCCAAGATCATAGACTTATTAGAAAAACATTGGGGTTGGGGCAGGTGCAGAAAGATCTTCTGTATATATGGTATTCATTTAAAACTTCCCCTTCCCCCCCAAAAAACCTAACACTTAGAAATAGAACAATGAAGCAGAAATTTTCCTCACATGAGCAATTACGTTTGTTAGTGCTTTTCATAAACTTCTAACACATTACTGCTCTTCTTTGAAAGTGAAAGGGACTCCAGTCAACATGGAATATGTTTGCATTTGAGAACAGTTTTTATGAAAGTCATGACAAGTCTGTCTGTTTGGGGTTTTGGTTCTTTTTTTTGCTTTTTTTTTGTTTTTTATTTTTTGGTTTTTTTTTTTTTTTTGCTAAACTTTGAATGCACGTAAGTGGTAATGCAATACCAACATACTAAAAAGTATGTAGATTTCACAAAAGAAAATGCTTTGTCAGAAATCATAGCAAGGAAAGTTCTCACTCATTTAAAATGAGACAGAAATGCAGCCCCTAACTGGTCAAAGAGCAGTGGAAGTACCAGACCCTCGTTTCCTGTGGGTTTGTGTCCTGCTTTCCAGACTGCTGAGTTTACATAACCTCCTGTTTAGTTTGCAAAGAGCAGTGTAGCTCCCATGGAATTAAGTGCCTGTTGGTGTCAACCTATAGGCATATGGTAGCATCTTTCTTATTTCAGAAATGAGTTAGTGCCTTATCCTTAGTCCAGACAGTAATATGGGTGCCTTTATCCAGGCTAAACCTTTATTTTTGAATTTTACTTTTTTTTTTTTTTTTTTTTAATTAATGGATTTACAAGTTACTATTAGCACTGTATACACAGTGCTATTGCCTAAGGTGTTTGTGACTCTCCTCATCCTGCCCCCCAAAATGTGTGGTCTAAATGAAATGCCAAGACATCTATAACATAGACTGATGTTTCTCTGTTTTAATGTAACTTTATAAATTTTAAAATTAGAAAATGATATTTCATATTTTGAGAACTGCATTTTAATATTCAGGTAACCTCTTTAACATTGCTCATTAGGTATTTCAAAAGGTGTGATATACCCTAATAACATTTTCACCCTGTTCTTTTGTGTGATGGGCTTACCATCTTACTTAATTCTTAGAATTGATATACTGGTGAAAATGGAATGTTAAAAGACCCAAAAGAAGGAAAGGGTTTATAAAAAGCCAATTTTATAACACTTAGTCTTTTGGACAAAAGTAAGCCTAGCTCTTTACTCATTCCTTGGAGTTGTGTGAACCATAAACCAATGTAGTATGTTCCAGATAGGTACCTTTCTGTCAAACAAAGGATAAAGGGACTTGCCATTACTGATCATTATTTTTTAAGAAGTAAAAAACTTTTTTTATTCTTTATTTTTGTAGTGTAAAGAAGCAAAAAAGATCACAAGCCCTATTTTGAGGGAGGCAAAAGAAAGACTTTGTGAGATACCTTAACATTGTTCAAAGGGATACTGACTTTCTAGGACAATGCAAGTTGTCTCTGAAGTTGTCTTTGTCAGTACACATGAACATTATGAAAAATGTCTTTTATGCTTGTCTTGTCATCAGAAAAGAAAGTACCGTGATGACAGAGGGAAGCGTAGGCATTAGGAGTGTGCCAGCTGTCAATTGAGTGGGGAGGCAAGAGTCTCTGCTTAATATAACTAATATTAAAAATGTTTTTTACATTATTCTGTATCCAAGGCAATACATTATAGCAGCATTTATGTTATGCTGCACTAATGCAGCTATAAAGTGACCTCGATTTAAACTCAAAATAAAGAGTGCTGTAAGAGAAGAGTGCTTTCATCTTGATTTAAGAAAGGAATTTTTTAAAGTAAGAACAGTCACTGGAACAGCCTCTCCAGGGACATTGTTGAGTCCCCATCACTGGAGGTTTTCAAGATACGATTGAGCAGGGTGCTAGATAATCTCACCCAGGCTCAGACTGCATCAGGTGATCTTTTGAGGTCTCTTCCAACCTGGGCTGTTCTATGATTCTCCAACACTTTTTCTTTTTTTTCTTCTCTCAAATGCTAAATGCAGAGGTAGGAACAGCTGTTATTTGGTGGTACTGGTGACTGCATTCTCCTTTTGTGTCAAAAGCGTGGGAAGTATTTTCAGGAAATCAAGTGGCTAGGAGTATTATTTGCGATTGTTGGCAGGATGTATTTCTTCTCTATCTTTATCAAAGCCTGATTACAGTCCACAGACTTAGTCAGATGAAGATGCAGAAAAAGGAAAGTATATTAGCACTCTAAGTACAATAATGTTCTTCTCAACAAAATGTAAATCAACCTATCACGTAAATAACTTATGAGCTTAGAGGAAAAATAGTTACCAAGACTTACTGAACTGCCAATTGAGGAAAAGTAATTAATCACATGCATGGTTTTAGTCCCTTGCAAATGGAGGCAAAAAGCTTAACTTCAGTTTAAGCAAATTTATTTCATTTCACATTTGTGATAGGCTGTGTATGTACTTCATTAATTACTACCTGTCAACTGATTCATGGTAATTTGTAAAGAGATGATAATAGTTATGTTTACATGATTAAAAGACATTATTGTTGCTTAATATATTGCTTTTTATCACTTTGGTATCAGACTGTGAATGCTCCAAGTTTGCTATGGCTGTGTAATATTGTGCTGTGTAGATTAGTAGAAGTCTCACAGTGAAGTGATTGTACAAAGAGGTTATAAACTCTCCATTCTTGGTGGTGCATAGGATAGATAAACATCTGTCAGGCATAATGTGAGACAAGCTGATCCTGCCTGTGGACAGGGAATGCACTAGGTGACCACCTAAGATCTCTTCCAATCCAAGGAGTCTATGATTTTTAGTTTAACTAACTCAATGAAATGCCACAGAGGGATTTGTGCTACTTTAATTAAGATGGCTTTAAAACAAATTAACAGATATTTACACTTACAGATGCAACACTTTGAGGTCTCGAGTGTGCAATCTATTCCAGTACTTCAGTGTGCTTTTAATTAGAAAACTTCTCCCTAAGTCTAACTGCAACATGTATAAATCCATGCTACTTTTACGTATCATTTGTGCAACTTTTATCCTGTTCACCACAAGCACCTTTGCTGTAGGGTGTTTTTACTTACTTGGAGTCATGTACGGTCTTTTCCCCTTTGTTTATGGTCTTTGGTCTTTTCTCCATACAATTAGCGGCCTGAATTTTGGAGTTGGATTTCTTTTTACCCATTGGAATATTTTTTTATTCTTTTCCCTCCAGAAAAATTCCAGTTAAAGTTTGTCTTTTTTTTAGCTGTGTCTTCTCAAACTACATTACTTCATAGACTAAGTCTTTATCAGTACTTACAAAACACTCTTGGTTATACGTATCAGTAATGTTAAAATGTTTTTAAATACACCTAAAGGATCTGGATGGAGATTGCATGCTGATAAGTAAAAGTTAGAAATCACATTGTTCAATTTATCTCCTGTAAGTTTGTCATAGATAAAATGGATTTTGTGCCCTGCTTTTTATTTTTAGGTGAGACCAAGGACTTTGTGAGGACTTAACTCTTTAATATGTTGATATTGTACTCAAGGGTTTTTTTTTGTTTGTTTTGTTTTGTTGGTTTTGTTTTGTTTTGTTTTGTTTCAATTAAAAGAATGCTTCTGCAAATTTTAAGGGGAATTCCTTTAATGTTTTCTGTTGTGGCCTGAATTACAGATTAAAGCTGTGTTTTTTGCCACTCAAGAATTATTTTGATTCAGAGGCAGCATCACTGTATCTAGAGAGGAAAAAGATTGTTTGAATTTCTCCCTCACCAGCCATATGTCCATTTATATGTCCCTTAAAGTATAAATAATAATCATACAAGACAAGCAACACTAGGTCATTACTCATCACATGAAGGGAATTTTATGAACAGATAACACAATTTTCTATAGTCAACTGTATAACACATTTAGGACTTTGGGTGTTTGGATTTATTCATGCTCTTGGTGTAGGCATGGATGCAGACTTAGTGTTAGCTGATTGTATTTGCATACAAACACTGGTACTTGTTATAGTTTCCATTAGCCATCTACAGAGGCCATCCTTCCTGTCCTGTTTTGCATACTGCTTATGTTATCTTCTGGATATTTTCTTTGTTTGCTTCATTTTAAATCTCTTGATCTCACCAGAGTAATTGCTTGCTATTGCAGGATTTTTTCCCCTTTCTGGTGACATAATTTCTTTTCTTGAGGTTTCTTATTTTGTACGTGAAAGACTTTAAGCTTATTATAGGGTGGATGGTGTGTGGTTTTGGTGAAATGAAGCTGCTGGATGGCCTAAAAGTCTGTTCTGTGCTGGAGGACTAGATTTGATAGCCCAGATCAGGTTAGTAGGAGTCATGATGTCTTTACTGTTATTTGTAGTGCTGCAGCACCTTTCCCACTGGCACAGCAAAAGCAGCAAATGGTCCCAGTCATGAATTAAAGAATTATAAAACATAAGACTGAACAGTCATGTAATCGTGATTAAGCAGAATCAATTGTTCTTAAATTCCTCTGTGTTATACGGTGCTAGGCAATAGAGTGTTTTCCAAACACTCACAATTTATAGGCTGCAGCCTTAATCTAATTTTACTACTCTCTTGTTTTTGAACATGTTCCTGAAATACTTTGGTGTTTGTTTCATTTCTGTCTTCCTCTTTTGTGCATGAATAAAGTGAAGACTTCTGTGATACTCATGAGACTTCCTCTTTTGTCAGCCTTTAAGCCCTGACCTCCCAGGTCAGTTTCTAAAAGATACCTGAGCCCACACAGAACTCAATTGATTTAATGGGCAGCTGGAAACAGGGACATGCAAGGACTATATTTTGATGAAAGTTTTCATCTGACACCACTTCTGCATTTCTTTTTTTCATTTTCATTAATCTATTTATTTACCACAGTCCCACCCTGGCCCTTCATTCTTGCCTTATACTTGTCTGCTCTGCTGTGCTGGAATTTTTTGTTTAATCTCTTTCATTCCAGAGAGAATTGGGCTCATTAAACCATGGAGAAAGATTTGTCAGCAGGAGATTACAGGCTCGGAAGCCGTCTGTGGAGGCATGTATACTGTGCATATGTGTGTGTCAGTGAGAAAGAGGGAAGAGGAACTGACCAAAATAAGGAAACTCCCTTATGACTTCTCACGTAGAAAGTATAGTGGTTTTGTGTTTTAGTTTCTTTCTCCAGATGCTAATTTCTCAGAGTCTCTGTCTGTCTGTCTCTCTGTCTGTCTGTCTCTCTCTCAGGGAATGGCAAACCCAATCCTTAAAAAGTCAGGATGCATTTTAAATTTTCAGTCCAATCCCAGGCATCAGTTGAACCTTTTGAGCTTCTTTTTATGAAAATCAACAATGATAAGCAAAAGGAACTGCTTTAAATAAGCTTTATGATCATGATGACTAACCAGTTCCATGTTTTCTACTTCTTTCCACACAACCACTGAAAGAGATCTGGAAATGGATCATTTAAAACATCACTGTTTTTATTAATAATTTCTGGTTGGGTTTTATTTCTTGTGGTGTTTTTTGTTTGTTTGTTTGTTTTTTTTTAATTTAAATTGATTGAAGTTAATGGATTTTTTCCCCTCCCACCTTTTTTATTTTAACCTAAATTTGCTTAGTTGAAGTGAAGCAGGAGGTGAAGATAGATTATAGTTTTCCATCTGTTTAAATTGATTAGTCTTGCTGTAGATTGGAACTGGAACTGAGTCTGGAATAATTTCTCCTTCCACTTTAGTCATTGCTTCTGTGAAAAAGTCTTATAGCCATAAAACTAAGGATTTCAAGCATCCATCTTGCTTTGCATTTGCTTGCTACACCTACTGATGAGATCCTTTGAAAGCTCAAGTAAGCAGGGAGTGACTCTGTATGTAACTTGACTATCCCTGTACAGAAAAGCATAAAGAATTCTGCTAGTTGAAAAAATAGGCAAAAAAAATTGAGGTTTGATACAGGCCACTTTCCCATACCAAGGCCAGTACCTTGTTATGCCTAAGTCTTGGTAGACAGACATGCCCAATCTGTGATGTGGACCCTGCAATGTCCCCACGCAGTCCTATTCCCAGTAGCTGGGAGACCTGTATATGTCATGGCTAAAGCTCATTGCTCTAATGGACTTTAAAGAATGTCATTGGCTAAGTCATCTCCCAACACATGCTGTTATAAATCCAAAGAGTTAAGGTTGTGTGCCAAAAGTCCACTGCAATGGCGGGAAGAATGCTCTGAGGATATATATGCACAGAGCAAATATACAGCAATTCTTTTAGCTAGCTTATGAAAAGAAACTTCTAAGTAAATGTATTTTTAAGTTGACTGGCTCTTTAATAGTTACTATTAACTTATGGGAATATCAAAGAAGAATGTTTGTCTGAGAACAGCCCCCTTCCACAGTAGAGGTACATAGGTCATATATGTATCCCACATTGGACACTCTGCCATAAGCATAAGAAGGGAACATGGAAACAGCCAGTCTAGTGACAGTACTTAAATTTATTCTTTTTTTGGGTTTACATATAGTTTTATCTAGTTGAGGTGAGAATGTAAATCCCAAGAGGATGTATAAATAGACAAGAAGGGGGAAAACATACACTGAGGGTGTAACTAGAGTGGTAAGTCTAATGGGAGACATGCAAGCTGGCCTAAAATAAAATATGACTAATGGCACCATATTGTGCTCTAAGGTGCTGAGCCAAGAAAGGCTACTGAAAGCTGGGATTAATTATTTGCAATGAAGATGGTCTTGTTGAAATATGACGTTTAGTTAGATATCATCAAAGGTAAAGTCTTTTTAAAGTTTGTCATTGATTTATGTTGACAAAATAAACAAACACCAAAATTCCCTAAAGTTGGGATTGTTTTCTTCATCTTTCAGTTCGAACTCAAATTTATTAGGAATACAGAAAGCTGGCAACCTTACCATGAAATCTTGACTTGGGTTTCATCCCACTCAAACTGGGATGACTGAACTATAAATCTAGTCACACAAAGGTTTGTTTGCAGTCGACAGATCTTTCAGAGTAACTAAAAGGCAGATAGTCTTCACTGACTAAAAGTAGAGTACTTAGTGCTTTAGGCAAGTGTCTGAAATTCGATAAGAGAAATTCAGACCTTGAGATATCAAAAGATGTTTCAGAGGAAATCTTTCAACCCCTGCTTTCAATCAGAAAAAAAAACTGGTTAAAAATGATAACGATAATGATACAGAAGCGACATACAAAGCTTTTAACCTATGACAATCCAATCAAGACTGCAATTCCGCCTTCAGTTATCTTCAATTTGAAGACAGACTTGGAAACAGAGCCAAAGCCACAATTTCTGACATATGCCTTTGGTGTCCGAATTGTACTTCCTCACTGCCATATAGAGGACAAAACCAAACCTGCTGCTAGGCCCATCATGTGAATATTGTAGGATTTCTGGTTTGCAACTGGCAAGCAGATGATGGTTTTAGTGAGAAAAATAAACAAACAAATAAATAAACAAACAGCATGTTGCCTTTCTTATTGATTTCCATATGCCAGTTAAGTTGGTTCTTAGCTGAAAAGGAGAAATATCTAACCACTGAGGAACCCTCATGGTTAATTCAATGGGTAGCACATCCATGTCTGAAACATCAATACTGAGCTTTTGATTTCTGATTAACCCTATGAGTATACTCTGCTTTTTTTCTGGGTTAACAGATTTTGGATGTTTACCTTTTCCTGTGTGTTTTTTCTTAACATTTGTTGGTTTGTTTTGTTTTTTTTTTCCCTGGGATTCAGTAGATGTTAATAAATTTCTTGTCTTACTGTTAGTCTATTGAAAACATTATTTTTTAATTACTGAATATAGAAATAGCAACTGCTTGCTCAAAATTTTTAAGCATGAGTCTTACTAGTACAAAAATAATTTTATTGTCTCAGTAGGAAGTCCTTTATTCCTTTAGTAATAAAAATGTGTACTCACATTATGATATTTTCAATAATTGTTTCTAAAAGTAGTGTTTGATAAATACTGCGATGTTGGAATGAATTCAGGTACAGGAATCTGGTTTTTAAGTTGACCTGTAAGGTAAATTATGATACCATATGTAATATGTCATAATAATGTATCCAAAATTAGAGTAATTGCTGAATTTTTTATGGCATATCTATGTGCATATAAGCTTATGTATGAATATGTGCATATATATGCATTTAAAAATATTAAATTGTTAATATATATTATATTGTGTTTCTGTGTATGTGTTTGGACGTTTTTTTCCATTTGGGCAATGTCAAGAATTAAAATTTCCTTAGTCAAGCTCATTCAGCTGCATTGCAGTGATGGCTGTTCTCTCTTCTTGTTTTCTTTTTCTGACTGTCCCTGGCAGATCTGTTTCAAAGAGGAAGAGCACAGATCCTCCTTCTCATTTTCCATGGCTGAAAAAACCTCCAAAGATCCTCTAAACACAGAGAAGCCTGCTGTAACTTGAGCAAACACTCATGTAGATGAGCCTTATTCATATAGAAATTGCAAGGTGTACAGCCAAAGGCAGGCAGTGTTGTAAATGACAGAAAATAATTTCATCCATTTCATCCTGGTTTGAAAAGTCCTAACCTTGTGGTGTGCTTGTGCATTGTTGTCTTATGAGAGAGCCTGAGGAGTTACTGCTTCTTTGTCTGCCTCATTGCCTTAGCCCTACCATGTACAGTTCTATTCTGTGCATGGATGTAGATGAGATAATAGCTAGTTCTGCTTTTTTGTTTCCCTTTCTCTATTTTCTAGGCAATAAAGTGCCTGTATTGCAACTGAAATGAATATGCTGAATGGTCTAAATGATGTGAAGGAGGGACTCACTTCCTTTGATAGAATCTTTTTCTTGGAGATGTTTTTCAGATGAAATTGAGCAAGACCTTAATGGAACTTTTCTCGCTATTGTAGATGAGGAAGATAGAAGCAGCTTTCTAGATGCATGCGGAGGACTCCCACAGAAATCAGTAAGACCTTGGGTTTACAGGGGATGCAGTAAAAAACTGGCTGAACAGCTGGGAGAGGCAGGTGGGTGTAGAGAAGAATTCCTCATCTATAAGTATTCTACAAATACCAGTGACTTTGATGGTCCAGTGCAAGGCTCTCCACCACAGCACAGACTGCATCCTCTGAGAGGCCTCATCTTGCAGATGTGCTTCTCTTTCTGTGAGGACACCAGCTCTCCCTTCCTCCAAACAATTGCATTAATATATCTTTCTGTGGTGGCCTGTGTACGTTGAGACAAATGCTAGGAAGTCTGATCTTTTAATGCAATTTAGCAGTTGGAAATGATCCAGCATCATGTAACCAAGCAGGTCTTTGTGAATGACAGGCAAGTTCTCCACAGACGGTAGGGCTGGAAGTTCTCAATTAATGCATTTTCCAACTGCTCTACAGCCAATGCTAACTGCTCCTGCCACTGCAGGGTCTGAATGCCTTCTCCTTGTTACTCTTAACTCCTCACAGAGAGTTATTACTGGCAGCTCAAGTAGAAATGGCTATAGCTAAGGCTGTTTGGCAATTTCCATTATAAAAAACTGTTTTCAATGTCTTTAACTTCTCCAAAGTTTAATTTGTTTGTAGTTTTCCACTATAAAGGTTTTATTATTTATGTGGGGGTGACAGGAAGGAGGGAGAGAGGAAGGAAATGATAGTAGGTAATAAACACAAATAGATAAACTTAATGCTGAAACTTCTGTAGGATTTTGTCCATTTTTCTCTTGTAGAAATATGTGTATTTTTTACTTGCCCCATTTGGGAGGAAGGAAAGCAGAGGGTGTTTGTGGCATGGAAGGTGGTTCCTGTGGTTGTTCCTTTATAAATGCACCCATGCTTGTGCGTCTGAAAACCTGTTTGCAGATGGTCAGACTTGTGACAGCAGGCAGTTAATTCTTCCGATGATGATGTTTCTTGTGTGTGATGTGTGTGCTCCTACCACTTGCCAGCACCCATGTCCCATCAACAGAGCCAGGCTGATCAAGTCCCTTCTGGAGGTGGTGTGGGGTCCATCTACCTTCACCATGGCCAAGAGCTGCTGCAATGCTGGGCACAGGACATGAAAATCTTGATTCAAGGAGATGCGAATAGAAAAGAGGAGAAGGAAAGCAGGCTGTTGGAGGGGGAAAGGAGACTTGTACAGATAGCAAGATGGGTGTCAACGTTGCAAGGGACGAAGGAGGCAGTGGGGCAGGAGGAGACCAGGAAACTTGAATGCCTAGCACTGACTGCTGTCATTATACCACTTCTGGAGGAACTACATGTGTGCATGTGTGTACATAGTTATGCAGTTCTGAGCTGCAGGAGCACTAATCCTTTTTTCTATTTTTTCCAAGGGTGTCCCTGCTCAGGTGGTGAATTGAGGCTGTATCATAGACAGCAGCTGCCTGCAGAATCCCTTCCACCTTTGTGGCAGCTAAAGTTGAGGGACAGGGGGTTGCTGAAGGAGAGAATATGCCTTTTGTGACTTGGGTGTGAGCTGTAACCCACACTTCTATTTTCTGAATTATTCATTTGTTGCTTGGGGTCTTTTTGTTCTTTAACTAATAACTGTTTGTTGTAAAATACATATTATGTTGATGAACCCTGTGGAAATAGGCCCTTGCAAAACGCATTCTGCCTTCAGAATAGTTTTTTGATAACAGCTTGTAAATAAGACATGAGACTACATATTTAAACGTTTAAGTAGTTTGATCTATTTCCATTAAGTGTTTTTTCATTGAGAACAGTCCATCCTGCACATTAAATAAAGACTCTGGGGGGAAATAAGTGTATGATACTTGAATGAAACATTGTCCAGGCATGTAGCAGAGAGAAGAAAAATGTAAGGTTTCCTGTGCAAACTTATTTGGCTACTTTTTAGAATTTGAAAGCTTAACTGTGCTACCCTAGTCCTGTATTCAATTTAAATTGTTTGTATTTGTTATTTAAGCTAAGCTGGAAATTGTTTCTTTGAGTCTTTTCACATATGTGTATGATCAAACATATATGTGTTTATGTAAAGTGTATTTATTAGGTATGCATGGAATATATGAAGAGATATATGTTGGGCCAGAACGTTCTTACTCCTTATCTGCCACATGAGACTTTCAAAATGACAGTTTCCTGTTTACTTGTTAATTCATCATTATAAAATCCAAATGCTGTTAGTGTTCTTAGTGTTCTTGGTACATATCTGGATTTTTAAGTGTATACTTTATTTTCATAAAATGAGAACGAGACATTATTTATATCACTTTGATGTTATTTTAACAAAGAGAATGCAGAATGCTTTTTAAAACTATGCTCCCATCATCTGAATGGTAATTACTAGTGACACTCACTGAAGAATTTTAAAACACAGTCTTTAAGCTGTGCTTGTATTCCTGCTATTTTCAAATCCTGCATTTAAAAGTAACTTCATGTGCCACTTTGGTGTTGCAACTGATTCTACAAGATGACAGGACATGCAGTGAGCTATGCTGAATGAAGGAGGAGAGAAAAAGGGGTTGCATTGGCATGGTAAAGCTTAAAAATGATGTTATTTCTCTGCCACCCAGCACCCTTCCTCAGCTGATTCTGAGACCAGCAGTCAGATCTGCTGAGTCAGTTTTCTCTGAAATACGCTGAGGGTTTGGGACGATAATAATGGCTAAATTAGATGTGGGCATGTTCTGGTCTTTCTGGATCTTCAGAAAAGTGCAGGTTTGGACAGCTTGACCTTGTAATTCAGGCAGAGCTTGTGCTGGAAATTCCGATTTTCTGCCATTGGAACAAACACAACTCCTATCCTGGAGGAGCCTCTGGCCATTCCCAGACATTGTTTATGGCAACAGTTCAGGAGGATGTGAGCCAGTTCTCTAAGTTATTTGTACCATTTTTCTCCCCTTGCCCCACCCAATCTCCTCTTTTTCCAGTATTATGAGAAAAAAAGTCTTTGTAACCTTCTCTATAGCATCCTCTCTACTGATGCAAGCATAGTCTTCTTAATGCAGTGTAGTAAGTCAGTCCTAAGAGGGCTTTCAAAGATGTGATGGGTGACCAGTTTTGCATATGTTTCCTCTCCACCTCTTTAATTTCCTCTGTGTGTGTATACTGCCCTCAGACTGCAAGGGATACTTGGCTGAAGCAGATACATTGGCACAGCATTGATCTCTGCTCTGCTTGCGGTGTTTGGCTGACAATCCCTCCTCTGAAGCTTTCTTACCATTAAAACAATTGACTTTAATCAATTTAAACTTTGACACTTATTCAGTAATCTCTGGTTTTTCCAAAAGCTTCCTATGTGCTATGGTTAGTCTTCAAAAATCTTTTTTGCCTTTGTGCAGCTGAAGATTGGCCACTTTGACTGTATTTTGGTGGGATATCTTTGATCTTATAGTAAAACTTCATTTTCAGGAGAAAGAATGGTTTAACCGACATTTAGTGGTAACATCTGTAGAGGTTTGGGAGTGTAATTTCTTATTTCTCCCTGTTTGCCGCCCCTAAAAAAAACCCAACTGTCGGTCATTTTGACACTTTTCCTTTCTCCTTACCTTCATATTTTATGCTACAAATTTGTTATCCAGAAATGTTACTGGGTAGCTGGGTATTACTGTACACTGGATGTTCTTCATGTATTTGTTACATGGGGAAGTCAGATCTCTGTTAATCTGCTTGAACACTTCTTTTGACATTAACCACATGGTGCGCCTTGATGAAGGGAAGCATTTCATGGATCCAGCTGGAAATCCTCTTTTCTTCTTTGGTCAATGCCAAGTCCTCAGCTGCACATCATGTTCTTGTGTGAGCTGTAAGATAAGAAACTTTGAGAAACTGAATCTGTCCTACTGTGGTACTGGGACACCAATTATTGCTTCAGGTGACAATGCAATCTGTCATTTAGAGACTGTGTATTCTCATCTTTGGCTGATGCTGCTGTCTCTGTGGTGGTTGTCCAAATTGGATACAGGCATGAGGCATCTTGATTCTTTCTGTACTAATGCTTTTCCTGTGGGCCAGCTGCCCACAGATGAATAATGGATAAATTCTTTGTATGGTTTTGTTAATGTTGTGATAAAATTCTTATATTATGGTAAACCGTTTTATGAGAACAATTTCTTGAAAGACTTTAATAAACTCTTCTATACAGAATATTTTAAGTTTATTAATAAATCAAAGACAGAAAATAACATGTTAAAAAATTGGAAAAAAAAATGTTATTCCTATTTCTGTAGTGAAACAGTTGAAGTAGAATGATAAAGAATGCCAGGCTAATAAAAGCATAGTAAATAAAACTAATCAAAAATAAACCCCTATAATTGTTTAAAAACCAAAACAAAATGCAAAATCCCCCTCAATCAAAAAGAAAAAACCCTTTGTGCATGTCTATAAAATGGAAATCCAGAGATTATGATCAATAAAGACTAAGAATCTTTTCATTCTGGGTGCCAGAGATTTACATTGAGACATGCAGATGGAAGTAGGTTTTTGGTCACAGCATGTGCCACAACCAGACCAGATTTTTGCCTGATCCTCTTGTCTTGGATCCCAGTACTAATAGTATTTCTGTTTAAATAGCTCTGCATCCTGTTTAATGGGACTATTTTTAATGTATGTGCAGTAGATGGCTTTAAGTACGAGGACTGAACAAAATTGATGGCTTACTTTTCTTAAGCCCAGACGTGCTTTCTTAAGTATGTTTTGTCCATTTAATCAGCTAACTTAACATTACTTCAGAGAACTTTATTTTTTCATTCGACTCTTCAGAAATGTATATTTTTTCATATCTTTAACTACGTTGTGTAGGTTAATGAGGTCAGATTCTTCTGGAAGAAATGGGATGTTCTGACATATCATGTAAAGACATGCAGCAAAGCCTATCGATGGGAAATTGCTGGGTATTTTGTACAAGATTGTTCATGATAGCAGGAATACTTATACTACATTTTGCCAGCAGGCAGTTCCTTAGCTATTTAAAACCCTGCAAATAAGAAAAAAACCAAAACAAAAAAAACAACAAACAAACAAAAATGAAACACCCTCCCTCCTTCCCTCCCAAAAATGAGTACACAGTTTTAATTGAGTCTAAGGATGCTTAATTATAAATTAAAAAGGCACCATTGCTTTCTTTTGCTTTAAAATTTGGAGAAAGCAAAGAATGCTGGTGGCATGTCTGAGAAATACAAGTTTTAAATAGTACTTGTAATAGTACCTTGGAGTACTCTATCTGTCTTACTACAAATTTCTGCAAACATTGGCCTATAAATAGACTTTATGAAAATAATCGAAGTGTGCACTTAATACAGTGTGTGTGGGATATACTGCAGTGTTATTAAAGATCTGAGCCACTCAAGCCTTTAAGAGGGAAATGACTGAAGCACTGTGTGAAAAGGGGAATAAATTAACAAGACAAAAATATTGCAAGAAGAAAACAAAACACGTGGTTGTTAGTGCTGTAGAAGTATATTTGAAATGGTTGATGAATGGTGGCGTTATGGCTATTTATGAAGAAATAGACGATGACAATGCCCTCGAAGAATGTTTGAGAACAAATTCTGTGCTGAGCTCTGATATTGGACCCCAAGGATAGAAACATCTTGTCCACAATGTTATCTGTGATGCTACCTGAAATTTGAAATCATTAATGTTTAACTATGGAAATGTCTTTTTAGAAACACATTTGAAATCATCTTACAATTTCTAGAAATGTATAACCAGAGCACATGCTACAAGCTGATTTCATGAGTGAAGGATCAGAAGCAGGTTAGAGTCCTCTTGGGGCAAAGGGCTGAAAAGCATAAAAGGAGATTTCCTACATAGGATCCAGTTACTGCCCAGTCCCTGAATGCAGACTAGGTTTTGAACTAAAATATACCTGTGTAAGCAACCTGTAGGTCTGCTTCTTATCTGGGGGCAAGGACTTCAGGAAGGGAGAGAGAGAAGACCTCAAAGGCTTCCTCTAGGGACAGCTTCTCCTAAGCGTAAGCTAAGGTGTGAGCTGTAAAACTGTGACACGGGAAAATAGTGATGGTTTCCTGTAGTGAAGGGGAATTCTAGCCCATTATTGTGTTGCAATGGAAAGTATAAAGTATGGGGTATTTGGAAACCAGGTATTGCATGGCAAAAGATGACATAGGAAAATGCGGGCATGTCTCAATATAGGAAAGTCTTGCTCAAATAAAATATAGACTCTGACGTTTTATAGAAGACCAGGATAGGAAATTCAGATCTTTTTTTATACTTAATGGAATAATTTAGGTAATTTCTGAAGTCACCTGAGTATTAATGAAGGAAGAAGGTGGTTCTGCTTTCTGCAGGATGTTCATTTTCCTGTTTGGTTCTTGGTGTTCAAGATACATATAGTTGTTAGTTCTATAAGTTACTAAAGATTTACACATATTTAGAAGTGTATATAGAATTTTTCTTCCCATCCATTTTTTTTCCATTCTGTTCACTATTCTTTGGTCAGAAATGTTAAAATATAAATGTTAACAACTTTTTGTGTTCCCAAAATATTTGCTGTTGGCTTTTGTGTTTCCAAACAATTTGGAAATATATTTTTTTAAACGTTCAAATAATATATTACAGTTAATGTGAAGTATTTAATTGACAATACACTTAGAAGTTTAGGAGTCCCTCTTAAAAAAAGTTTGTTATTTCTCTGTTTTGTGTCATAGGATGACTTTCACATGCAATCCATGTGAAATGGATTAATACTTTGGCTATTAGAGAGGATCAGGCAGCACCATTGTATTGTCCTGAAACAGTTCTGTGAAATGTGTGTATGTTTTTGTGTTCTTATTGAGGACATTTTTTTTCTTAATAGGAGTTTGTCTCATTTCACAAAATTATCGACTTACTTTATTCCAGGACAGCTATCTTTATTTATTTATTTATTCAGTGGTGTTCCCCATTGAATAGGGGAATTTGAGTGTCCTAATTATTACAATTAGTTTCCTTTCAGCTCCCTCCGTGCCAGGTGTTTCATTCTGCACTGGGTGCAAAAGGTACATGACATCTGCACAGAGATGGCAGGTAAAGAGAGGGGAACTCACAGGAGACCTGAGAATTTCTTGATTGGCAACATGAGGCCAGATGGGATCATTCAGGCACTGGAACCCGTGCTTTGTTGATTGGAGTCCAGTGGCACATTTCACTTACTGAAATTTTGCTCTAATGCAGTCATGACTATGTTAAATTTGCCATTCACAGTTGTGTGGTGTCATCTGTACACCACTCTTGGTGTTGAATATTGGTTTTTGTTTCTAATTTATTTCCTGTTTAAATCACAAGAAGCAATGAAACATTTTGCAGTGGAGTAATGCCAGTTTTCCCCCCCTGGAATTTTGGGTTTAATATTAGCTAAGACAATCTGAATAATACACTGGGAAAATGAATACTGAGAAATGCACTTACTGATTGTTTTCACAGAATTTTATTTTGGAATTATCTGTCAATCCTTGCGCTATCAGGGGAATCAGTTCTCAGTTGAGTGCCATCTTTCTACTAAAGTATTCTAGTAAAGCTGTAATAGTATTTTATTGTTCCTGGACTGAACTTTCTGAGGCAAAAGCATGGGTTTAATTTGAAGGCAATCAGATGCTAATTTTTAAGACACTTCTTGTTTATGTGCAGTAATTTACAGCAAGGGAAATTTCAGTGTTCGAAGGCAAGCAGGAAAACAAAGCAGTTTGGCTCAAATTTCATTTACACTCTTTGAATGGGGACTGTGTTGCATTTGTAAATCAGATCTGTGGTCTAAAAGAAATGTGGAGGGCTTTAAAAGGCTCTAAATGTATGAGCAACTTACTGTCCTTTCATCATTCCCACAGTCCTGCTGGCTACTGGGACCAAACCTGGCCCCTTCCACTGTTCTCTAATCTAGCTATAGTCTTGCTCTGTTTCTTTGTGTATGTGAGGGGACAGAGACATGTCTGTCCTTCTGTTCAAATCTTCCCCCTTTATCCCTTCCTGGCAACTATGCCAAGCAAGAACAGAGCCATTAGAGACATACGATTCAAAAGCTAATCTAACATTGGGGTGACAGTGGACAATGCTTCTCTTTAGAAAAACAAGGAGTTCTTTGAAACAAAGTCAGTGAAACCATATTTTTACAGCTTTATACATTGTGATTTAACCTTAATGTCTTCAGCTTCTGTTGCTCTTGTCCTTTTGTAATAGTCTCTCAGCCCTTTTCCTTAGGAGTTACATTCCAGTAATGCTCTCCACTTTTCTGTGGCCCTTACTTTAGTCCCCTATTTGGCATGCTATCCAAAAACTCCGTAAGCACTGGCTGGCCAGCTGAGTACAGCCTGGTATAAGAAAAAAATACTTTGGGATACCTACATCTTTGTCAGTATTTCTTTAACAGAAAAATTTCGGAGGAACTTGCATCACTTTCCTTTGAGATCTCATTAGCATCTTGAAAATCTCAGGTCACTTGAAAATAGCAGGAAAAACCTGAAACATTAAACTTCTTTATATGTTTGACATTCTGATTTGGAATGATATTTGCCAAGATTGATTCACTAATCACTAATACTTGTTGGCTTGGGAAATGTCTGCCGCCTTATCAAAGAGTTAAAGCAATAGAGTGTTATTGCTCAAAAGAAACCTGCTTCATGATCTCATTGCTAACAAAATTACTTCTATTTCTGTTTTTCCTTTGAAAACTTGGTATGTGATCTGTTGTTCAAATAGGATTAATTAATATTTTGAGAGCTTTCTGTGCTTTAATATGGGTGGATATCTACTTGACCACTGGGATATATTGATACCCAGTCCTAACCCTTACTACATAAACAACTTATTGTTGGTAATATTTTTAATTGCTCCCCTAATGCAACAAAGCATTTTTTTCTGTTTTGTCTACAACTGCACATGGACCTGAAAGCATAAGTCTTTTTTATTTTTGAGTATTGCTTTAAATTCTTCAGTACTTTGGTCACAGTGCTTAGTGCCTTGCCACATGAAAAATGACATGTTTTTAATTTATCATAGCGACAAGTTCCTCTATTTTTCACTTCATTTGGCTTTCTGTTCTGGAGGTCAGGAATGCTGAAAAAAGTATCAAAGATTTACACTTGATATTCTGATATAGATTTACTGGCTGTATTATATTTAACATTCTCAGAATAATTTTGGTAACACCATAAATTTTAAGATTCGTAGAGTAAAAGGGCAAAAGGAGCCATTCTATCATCTTCCCTAGTCTGTGGATGCCTTATATTTAATCCAGTTACTAATATATTGAGCCAAGTGTCATGAACTTTATGAAATAATGTCATCCAGAAACACTTTCATCCAGTAGCTTTTGTTACACCTTTTATGGAAAGTTAGAGAAGTTAAAGTGGACTTGTGAACTATACATGGATAAACCTTATCCCAGTCGATGGAAACAGAATGGACACTGTCTTCTTTGAATTAAATTCCAAGCATACAGGGGAGAAAAAGGCATTCAGAAATAGTCTACCCAATTTACCAAGGGAAAAACATGCTTGAGCAGCATGGCTGTCTTCTATGATTAAATGGTTTTCAATGTGGATGGGCAGGGAGCCATAGATGAAACTCATCTTGATTTCAGCAAAGTTTTTGATACTGCCTCCCACAACATTCTCATTTAGAAGCTGAGGAACATATGGATTGGATGGATGGACTGTTTTAGGGTTGAAACTGTCTGGGCTTCCAGGCTTAGATGATGACATAATGTCTAGTAATTAATGGATAAATACTGTGCATCAAGGATAAATACGGAAGTCCTTATTATTGAATAACTTTATCAACAGTCTGGAGGATAAAATTCCTTATAAAATTTAAAGAGAACATTAAAAAAAAATAAAATTTACACACAGCATTATATTTGGAGGGTTGACCAGTGAATGGCAGAACTTCAGTCAAGACAATCTTAAGGACTGGATCAACAGGAATATCACGGTTTTCAATAAAAAGCATACATTTCCACACCAGGGGCAGAATAACACATAACATTGTCTGGGCAGGCATGGTCAGGGCTCGCAGTGCTCTCATGGCCCTGGTAAATAGAAGTAAAATTAGCAGATTGAAGCAAGTCATTTTTCTCCTCTGCTTAGTAGTAGTGATACTGGAAGTCTGCATCCAGTTTGAGTCTTTCCTATTCAAAAGGATTATTAAGAGATTGGCAGTCATCAACAGAAGACTGCCAACATGGTTAGAGGCCTCAGGTATGTGACCTACCTGGAGAGGGTTAAGGAGCTGTGTTTATTCAATCCGGCAGGAGGAAGCTATGGTGCAGTCTAACAGCTGCCTACAGATGCTTGCAGGCAGTTACAAAGATGGTGGAGACAAACTCTTTCCATTGATGGCAGATGCTATAGAGGCCCAAACCTGCATTGTGGGAGGTTTACTAGCCATGACATTTAGAAGGAGTCTCATTGGGAGGGTTGTGCAGCACTGGAACAGGTTCTGTCATTGGAGGGTATGGACTGGCCAGGCAAAACTACAGCTGACCTGACCTCATGTAGGAAATGATTGTTGTGCTTTGGATAGGGGACTGGAGTAGATGACCTCCAGACATTCCCTCCAATCAGAGTTCAATAATTCTGTGATGTACAGTCTTTTTTCTCTGGACCAGAACACCAGATATTCTACATGATCATTGAGATCTTCACATAATTTAATATTTCATCAGTTGTCTTACCCCATCAGTAAACTTTGTCAACATTATGTATTCTGTACTATCAGCTTGTTGATTACGTAGAATGCTGGGCCTCATGGAGAAATGACACCATGTTTCCTTCCCTAATCAATGACATTTTTTTGATACATAATTCAGTTACTTGTTAATCTAGATCCCTGATGCAGTGTTTCCATTTAGTAATATTGCTAAAGTAAATGGTTTATATTTTACAAAAGTATAAAAGTTAAAAGGAAGAACTGCCTTTATCAATCAAGCATGTAATTTTCCCTCAAAAATTGAAATCAGGTTTGTTTGTTCTGTGACCCTTTTTCCAGAAAAACCATAGTGACTGGTACTGATTATCTTTCAAATCTGCTAATTTTGCTTTAGTTTGTCATTAATGCAATCCAATGTCATCTGTTCCATCACTATGCCTGGGACTAATGCCAGGTTACTTTGAGCTTTGTGGCACCCTTTTTGTAAAGACATACAGTTTTCCATTCTTCTGGAATTTTTCCTGTGTTCCACATCTTGCTGAACGTGACTATCAGTAACTCAATTAATTTGTTCAGCCCTTTAATGAATCTTAGATTAGCTGGTCTTGAATACATCTAATCAATATATCTTTAGCTTTGTGAAACTAGTCCTGTATTAAGTGCTTGCATGTGTGCACACACATCTTGTGGATGCTCTCCTTTGCTTACCCCCACTCCAGCCCTGTAAGTAGGTTATTTTTATTGATTATAAAAAGCCCTTTAAACACTTTTGATTAATTCCCCCCCCACACATCTATCTTGTATTGACATTCATTTTCTTCCCGTGCAAACTTCAGTTTGAGGAGTAGTTTATCCTTTTGCTTACTTCGGTTAATAGTCTTGTATCAATATCCGACTTTGATCAATAGTCTTTTCTTACTACCTTGATCTGTATTTATCCAAATTCCTTCAGGTCTGAGTTATGTTATGGTTATTCATGCATGTACATGTATGTATGTAAATATATATGTATTTATCTTTCTATCTATCTTTCTGAAATAAATTATAGCCAGAGATATCCAAAGATGAGATTTTTTGGCAAAGAGTAGTCTCCAAAACTTAGAAAAGATCAAGTGGTGTTTCTCTGATGAGGTGAAATACAGAGCCTAAGTTAAACTATTTATATTATAGCCGTTAGCACAGGATTGTAGTATCATCTAAACTTAGTGTTTCCTACTTGAACTTCTCAGTGACCCTCTTTGCATTGTTGGGAAAACTGTAAACTTCAGTTAGTTTTCTTAGGTGATAAAATTAACCTTTTGTCTTTTTCAGCATCCAGGTAACCAGAGTTGTTCGAGAGGGATGCTCTCGCTATTCTTATCCTTCCTCTCTCTGCCTAGGAACCAGATTGCGTGAGAGAAATCCACTACCCCAGCTGCTCTTCCTGCTCTGCAGCACTTGCTACTCTCTTACCTTAATACTGGTTCTGCCCTTGGGACTTAGATAAAAACAAACCACTTCCCCCCTCTCCCTCCCCTTCCTTGGTGCTACCACGAAGTTTTTTCAAGGTGGATTTTATTTTCCACTTGATAAATATTTCTAAATATTTAAATATAATTGTTGGTACCAGTTAGTCCTGTGCAAACACTTGCCATAGTGAAGGAAAATACGCAGAAGGACAAATGGAAGAGAGTTAGCTGTAAACTGAGAGTCGGAGGCTGTAAAAAAAGAGTTTTCTTTGTTTACCCCTAATTACAGAGGTACAAACCTGAAAAACGAAAAGAATCAACATTCTTTTTGTTTGGGTTTTTTGCCCCTATTCCAAGTTTTTGGCCTGACCCTGCTTAGTAGACTGCTTAGAAGTGTGAGTAACCTCATTACAACGAAATATAGAGAGTTAGCTGTATGCTTGTTTTGATACCACTCCATATGTCAACCTATGCTCTGATCTCAAAAGAAGAACCACCCATTGAACAAACCAGTAAAGATCACTGGTAAAAAAGTTGCAGACTTATCTCTTGAAATTGTCAGGAGCAAGCTAGGTAGAAAGTACTTACAAGAGCAAGGCCAATGACTACACTCTTTGAACAACCCTTTCAGTGTTCTCTGGGAACACTTACCATTTGTTTTTACTTTTTTTTTTTTTCTTAGAAGTCATTTTGTGTCTGTTCTAAGCAGAGAATACTCAGTGACGATGACAAATTTGCCAAGGACAAGTGAATGTTATAATTTCAGTGACACTTTTTCAGCTAATCAGCCTCTTTCATGGACCTGGCTGATTTTTGAAGTTTCTGTCTAGCTACTTAACTGAAAATATTTTGAAGTGTCCTTCTTGCTTTTCCTCTCATGTCCAAAACCTACTGAAAATGTAGATGCTGCTAAAGCCACTGGATAACAAACTCAGTGGACTGCTGTGTAGTAGTCCAACTGCGTGGCTGCAACCTGTAGTGCTTCCAGTCTCTGAATTCATTATCTGGAGCCAGCTTGGACACCTCCTCATGCCACCTTGCAGACAAGAGCCCAGAATTCAGCTTCGCTTAGAAGCTGCCGTTTGGTTGAGTTTGCAGAAAGCTCCATATGGCAGGAGCCTTGAGTGTTTTAAGAACATGCTTTTACTTGTTATTTGTGTTCCAGTAAATGTCAGCATAATTGAAATCCCTATGATCAATGCCTGGGCTTTTTTACAAGTCTCCTTTTTTCATGCATGTTTCAAATGTTTCCTGTTCTGCCTTCTAATCCTGCCCTGGAGATGCAGAACAGTTCCTTATGACTGTTGTTTTTTCACTGTTTTCACTCTCTTCTCAGTCCAAACTCCTTCAGCTGTGGCAAGTAGAGTATATTTGTAAACTTTTCCCTCTGAGATAATGTCCTTCCTCGTATATGTTTGCATATAAACGTAGTTCGTTCTGCTACTTCAATACTAACATTGCCAGTTCTGTAGTTTATTGGTGATGAGATGGGGTTGTCATGACCCCTCACTTCATTATTTATGGTAAATAGGTAAGGATAAAGAGGGAAAAACGTCCTGGATCTCCCTGTGGTTTTTAATGATTCTGTTTTGCAAGCAAGGTGAAAAACTAAATGAACTAATAAAAACACTCTTATTTACACATGAACAATTCTTAGATCTGTGACAGAAGATATTGTCTTAGAAACTTAAGGAACTTCTAGTCCAGTCTCATGTTAAGATTGATGTGACATTTCCCTGACCTTAGGAAGTTTTGCGAGACTGGTAGTTCTACATTTTTTATACAATATCTCATGATGTTCTCTCAAATCTCACTTTTTGTTGTTCTTTTGGGTATCCTTTTCTATTCCTCTCTAAATTTTTATGGAGTCTCCTCTCATGTTGCTTCCATAGTTTCACAAACCATTTTCTGCTGACAACAACCACATCTCCTGTTAGATTCAACAGACTGCCCATGTCAATTACCTGTCCACATTACATGGGGGCTTCTGTAACCTCTTCTACTTTTCCTCCATAAGAAGCAGACACCAGGTTATTTATAGGCACAGACGCTGATTCACCATAAACAAAACCATTGTCTCATTTTACCCTACTCCTTCTAAAACTACCCCATCCTTTTTTTTTATCCCTTTGAGAAAAAAACAAAAAAAACCAAAAAACACATACCCAAATGTAAATGACTTTTGCCTTTATAAAAATTTTTGTTGATGCTGTGGTCATGTCTCACATGCCTCCTGGAGTCTACA
>NW_009920530.1:9414-38757 GCF_000696875.1 Nestor notabilis | reverse complement strand
GCTCTTCCTGCAGTGGTCCAAAGCAGGGGTACTAGGGCTGTCAGCCATACAACATCATGCCTGTGTTTGGTGTCCTCCCCATACCATTTGTTTATTCTACTAAGCTTCAGCTTCTCTTTATCATCTTCATGGATTAGTGCAGATTTCACTGACCCTGTCAAATGTCATTTTTTACAGTAGTTGTTTCACTTCTTTCACAGCATTTGCTGTCCTTTGCAACAGAAACCTCTGTCTGATGCTTATCTCTTTCTTGTGGTAATGAAACAACCAGCACCTTCATGACACAGCAGGTCACTGCTCTCTTGCTACAGAAATCTTTTTTGAAGTCTTACTATTCTGTAGTAGATCTAAACAGTAACTTCTATCACAGTGCTTTCACCAGGGAGGTACATAGGGGGAAAAAAAGGCCAGTTGAATTGTACTCTAGTACATGTATTGGCTGTATCTCTCTTGGATTGCAGTATAATAGTGGTGGGAATCCCTTTATTGTTTACTTCTGTATAAGGCTTTGCAATTTTTTAGTGACTAAAGATTCACTGTGGAAGGTGATTTTTCTTTTTTTCTTCACCCCAGGAATTAGAGGGCAGCAGATATAAAAATTGAATGAATGCAATAAGGGATACATTTTTAGAAAAGTAGATATGATGCAGACCATGATTTTAGACATATGTGACCCTGAGAAGATTATAACTTCTCCATGACCATTTATTGATATTATTCTACCTCTCTCCACCCAGGCTCATATCTGGGCCACCCTAACTAGGTTTATGAATGTAATTATAATTTTTTTCTGCCTCCTTTTAATGAAATGTAGAACTTCAGATACCTCCTTCAGTGTAATACTTAGCTATTTTATATAAACAATGAGGAAACCATACACTCAATTCGATTTCACCTTAGAAAGTGAAAGTACCAATGGTAAATAACACAAGATATCCAATTTTAACTCAGTTTTAACGTTTTTCTGGGGGAAAATTAACTTAAATACAGCTTTAGAGGGAGGGCAAAATTTAGAAAACAACACAAATGAAGAAGCAGTGGAGACTAACACTCTAGGTGTGACTTTGTAGTGTAGCCCACCTCCTAAGCCAAGATGATATTGTCCAGCTAATACTGCCTTACTCAAGCAGGAAGTGATGGGCTTGATGTGCTGACTTCAACTGTTTCTGTCCTGGAGATAAAGAACCACATCACTGAGTAGCAAGAAAGGTAAATGGCTTGGAGAGTGTCTGATGAAAGGTGCCTTTAAAGAAAGCTTGAAGACAGCAAAATATGTAAAGATCGGTAAGTTTGGCTACAGGGGATAAAATATGAGATGCTGGAACCCTGAAAAGGCCAACAAGGTTTTGGTATGTCCTTGCCCTTAACACACCTAGGATCATCAGGCAGGGATCAAGAGAGAGTGATTTATCTGAATCATTAGAAGAAAAAATTGTGTTGCTTTGTTCTGCCATGTAAAATGCTGAAATGATTTGCCAGATCAGGTGTGCAAGCCTTCATTCCCTCAGACACACAGTGGGAAAAGGACTTTAAGAGGCAAAAATGTGACATATACCCTGGTTTCCCTGGGTTTATCTTTTACACCACAAGCCATAAAAGTTATTATTATTACTAATACTATTTCTGAGTATCTAGGTCCCATACAGGTCACTCCTGTTCCTCTCAGGCTCATAATGCTGCTCCTGAATCAGATGACAGAATTAACTACAGGATAGTTGGGACTTTTCAGGAATGAAGAAAGAGAGTCTGGGCATGGAAATTCTTCTTTCTGTCTCTTATAATGATACAGACCCTCTAAGATATGTCATGTAACAGCTAATCTTTCTCTCTCAAACTTTTGTTGTAAAGGGTGTGGTTTTCAGTTCCTAGGGAGTTGATGTCAGGTGCTGGAATAAACTTCCACATAGTTTTGGAACTGATAATATTAGAGATTTTTCAAGAGTCATTCTGACACTGATATTGTTCTCTTCACCTCACTTGGATTGAATTCTTATGCAACATCCCTTGATAAAAAGGAAAGTGTAGGAATCAGCTAGAATATAAGAACAATATTGTTGCATAGAAGGGCATAAAACAAGCATATAATAGCAACTTAAATTAGACTTTCATAAACTGCAGCAAGCAGAGCTGGGGAGGGGTACATTGCAGGCCTGTTAAATCATGAGTGATGTGAAATATGTGAGCAAGGAGTGATCAGTCATCATTTTTCACTGTGGAAGAACTAGCAGGCCTCAGGGAAAGTATCCTGCTGCAGGTTTAAAGCAAACAAAAGATGATCTTTATGATGCATATTAAAATTGTAGGAATCCTTGTGAGACATTCTGGAGGCCAAAAGTATAGACAGAGCTGGAAAGAATCTGGATAGATTAATGAAGATTAAGTCCATTTGTGGCTATTCCATGCAGCCATTTAGATGTAAGCTTCATGTCAGGCACTCCCACTGATAGCTAGAAACAGGGGATTACAACACAGGAAGAACCCTTTTATGTGTGTTCTGTTCTTGTTCTGTTCTTATTCTGTTCTGTAAACATCTGCTGCCAACAGCTCTTTGGAGAAAGGATGCCGAGTATGTGGACCTTCAGCCTGGGACACAGCAGAACCATTTGTAGGAAACAGCTGGTAGCTTTCTGGAACCCAGACGGATGAAACACATCATCAGTTGGCTGTCTTTCAAGCAAATGGTTAATGTGAGATCTAGAGCGAACTTTAAAACTGACTAATGTAAAACCATTTGGTAATAATGCTATCATAGCTGTATGTCCTGGGTTAACTGCAGTGTACTAGAACAGATCTTTCAGCTGTGTAATTATAACATTAATTTAATTGCAAAATGTTAGTATTAGTTATACATTGATATCAGCTGCATAGCATGGCTATCACACATAGCATAAACAAAAAAGAAGACATTCTCATGGGTTTAGAAATCCCTCACTGAAGTTCTGAAAGTTAGAGAATGTAAGAAAGTATGATGAATTAATATTTTTCAGGTGCTATCACACAGAAAAATAACACGAGGTTTCATATCAGAGACAGTAAAAGGCCCTGTTTCTGAGTTCTTTTCTCCATTCCCCCCAGTAGAAATATAAACCCCACATTTAATAGGTGGTGACTGATGTCTAAAGGGAATTTGGAAGGTGGGCACTGCACCTCTGCATAGCACCTTCTCATGCTCAGAAGACCCTCAAGGATGTATATAGAAAGCCCAAACAACGATGATTCCTGTGCTGTACTCTGAAGAGGACAACTCTTAGAGGAAAGCTCTTTTACAATGAGAAAGGCATCCACAGATGAAGGCTTCCCACTGTAAATGCTTTTCTCCAGCCCTTGTCAGGTCTGCCTTGGGAACTAACTGCTGATATATTTCTGCCGTCTGCAGCTGCAGCTCATGAACATAGAGGTGACTCCTCATAGGAGAGCACATGCGGCTTCAACTGTAGGATGCACATGGGAACAAGAAGTACTCTTTCTGAAGCGAAACAGTGGTCTGGCAGTGGCTGCTGTATGCGATGGCATGGTACCAAGCAAGAGCATGTCTCATAATGCACAAATGATTTACAGGCAGATGTAAAAAGCAGGGCAAAAGATTCTGTATCAGGTGATTAAAGAAAATGCTTGCAGGACACATTGTATGAATATCTCTGTGTTTTGAAATGTGTTCACTTTGGCAGTGTTTGTGCCACTCTGTTTTAGAACAATTACTAAAAACAAATCTACTGGCAAGAGTTTTTACAGATGTAGCAAAGGTCAAGCAATTATCACAAGCTTAGAAAGCAAAAGTTGTGTTTATGATGGTTGAGAGCTCATATTGAAAAGGGCACCAGCTTATCCATTCCTTCAGGTATGTGACTCACACAGCACAATGCGATCTCCTTTTCCAGTGGAAGAAGGTCACATTTCAGATAGCAAATATTTTCAGAAACAAATTAAAAGAAATATTTAAAAAATAATCTTTGAATGCAAGTATGAAATTTTTGAACGTTTTTTGGGGAGAATAACTGTTTATAAGGAATAATTATTTTCAGGGAGAACAGCCATTTTGTGACGAATAGTGCACTGAACTTTGTTTTGAGCATGAAACGGATATTTCATTTATGCTATTGTGAACTCCACTGTTTGAAACAATCAGTAAGATAAAAAGGTGGAATATTTTCTATTATTGTGGTGCGACAGCACATGAAACTGAACTCTTTAAATCATTCCCCTGGAGATCTCAGAAAAGAAGGTGGTAAGGTAGAAAAAAATGTCTACATAGTGTAGTCAGCACACAGACATTTGACTTTTTCCATGTGAAATTTAAAGATTCTGGGAGGTTTGACTTTCTGAAGAGGTGAATATTTGATAGTCCTGTATTTGAATGTAAGTGGTACAGTGACAGGCAAATTCAGTAAGGAAACTTCTGTTTGTTGTAAGTGTAATGTTTTAAATACACAAGGAAAACAAAACTTGCCTTCCTTAAATAAAACCCAGTTCTGCATCTTCTACTAAGAGTAGCTGGCTTCTAATAATATTGTAAAGCCCCTGACCTAATGAGCTTTTATTATTTGTTCTCTATGGTCCTGTATTACAACCATGCCTCTCCCCTCTTCCCCCCTGAACCAAAACAAAAAACCCCAAACACCCTTCCCTGAAGAAACATCATACACCTATTTGCTTTTTACAAATTCTGTTTTAATTAGAAAGAATGTTGGGGAAGGCCACTCCTTACAGATGGCCTGGAATGATTGAGCTTAAAATTGATAAACTTTGTCCTACAGCATGAGACAGTGAGAAAAGTTCACAGCTAAAGTATTTGAAATAATATTCAGGTGAACACAGAAGTCTGTTAAAGCCTACACTTTACATCAGTCCAAGTTTTTATGGAAAAAAACCCCAGGAAGATCAGCCCTTGAGCTGCTAGTGGTTTCACCTAAGTGGTGGCATTTATTTGTGTGAGGGACAGAAGTAGACATTCCCAAATGAAAAGCTTAGGAAAAAAAAATAATCATGAGGGAACTGCACTCAGCTACATGCTAGTTTGTCACCCAGCGTTCTGTATCTTGGCCTTGCTCTGCTTTGTGGTCTCAGGGCTAGAAAATATGTTTTGTTCCAGCAATTAAACTTTCTTTATGCTTTTCAGGACCAAAATTTCTGGCTGAGAGATTGCCAACAACAAAAAGCTAAAATGTTAATCCAAGGGTGGGGCACAGCAATTAATAAATAGTACATGTTTTCTTAAAGGTTCTTTTTTGCTCCATACATTATCCAGCACAGAAATTATAACATCTTTAACTAGGTTAAATTTACACTTTTGATTCATTCTTTGGGAACATATCACCGCGAGTTGCCAAGCCTCACGTTTGGTCCTCAAATGGCTCTCAGTTCTTTGCCTCTCAGAGAGACTCAGCATTTCTCTGGGCTCAGTTATGAAGAATTTTGAAGACAACATGATGCACAGCCTCATCAGACATAAAGTTCATCCAGTCTCAGAAAAGAAATATTGTAGCCGATGGACCTCCTTGACAACTTCATGACGGTTAGATCAAACAGGTATTTCTTACTGTCCTATTGTTTTCCATCGCAAGAATATAAAAACCGTTGTTAACACATGTTATCTGATCAGCACCTTGTAAACTCTATCATTCAATGAATCATTATTAACCAGTCAAACTAAAATTGTTTTCACTTTTCATTACCTTATTTAATTTCAAATGTGCAGTTTGTTTTCCTTATGTTTCATTTTTGTCTGTCGTGTTCACATCTGTATTACCTGTTTTCCCTTGGCTCATCTTCTTTAAAAGGAAGACCACTGTGCTGTGGAAGTTCACTGTTCACTAGATTCCTCAAGTCCTTAGGCCTCAGCATCGTAGGGCTCAAGGTCTAATTGGTGGACAATCTAGTGAGCAGAGGACTTCGTGTCTTTGAGTACAGATCTGAACAATGTTCTTGAACTTTGTAGAAAGATTAAAAATATCAAATTAGGATCCACAGAAAACACTATGATGAACTGTTTAAACTAGTTTCCTAGAAATGCCAAGGGTAAGTTTGAACAAGATGTATCAAGCTCTTGACACATATATTTTGGGGCTACAATTGTTTTGAAATAGATGATTGATGATCCAGTAACATGGAACATGATTTACATATATCACCAATCCAGACATTGTGTCAGATTCTTGAAGAAAGGGCTCAATTATGTACCTTTTTACAAAACATAGGACCAAAAAGAAGGAACTGCCCTGCTCTGTTACATAGCGTGGTTGTTTTCATGCTGCAGACTTCCTGAACACAGAATCAAAGAGTATGTAATAGCAGTATTGTGTTTCTTGATCACCATCTGCAGAGCCTTTAAAGGTAGCCTATAGATGACCAGGGATGCCTAGTGGGTGAATGCCTTTGGGTAAGTGGCAAAACCAGTTTTCTGACATAGGGCCTCAAGCATAGCTGAGTGGTCTTCAACGTAAGTGCCTACATTCCCACCTTAAAAGATATTCTGGAATGATACTATGACACTTTTCTTAGATTTTTTCTTTTTTTTTTCTTTTTTTTCCATAGACCCATAAAAACAATGACTATAATACATTGGCTAAGGAACTCATTCAGAAGAAATGTAGGCCATGATCCTCCTGCTTTCAGAACCTGCATGGTTGGACTTGCATATATGTATCTTTAGTTAAGTATGAGGAAACAGGAGAGTATGCAAGCTATTATTTTTATTATTTTTTGGACTGTGAGTTTTTGTGTTCAACATTAGTTATTGTTATTCTTTAAATCACATCATATCAACTCCAGAAATAAGGTTTTGTTGCTTGCAAGAAGTAAAGAACTGATATATGTACTATGTCAACCCCCGTATTGCTGGACTTGGCTGAAAAGCTGTTCATGAATCTAAACAGATGTTTAGAACAATGAAGAGTTTATGGAGCGTATATTTATCTTTAAAAAGAGAATGTTTAGGAGTTCATGCGGGCTTGGGATCCGATATTTCCTGAAGGTCTTTGACTGCCTAGCTTGATTAGAGCAAAATTACTGATCACAGAAAGACATTTTTCAAATATCATAAAAGAGATTCCTTTCCATTTGAAAGCAAAGTGGAAAGCATGTGGAAGCTACATGGTTCACTACGCCTTTTTTGAAGAACCAGACTGATAACAAAAATTCTTTGAGCCTAAGTTGTGAGGTTTTTTCCTCATTAGGTTTTCAAATATGATATTTATTAACTCATTACAGTTCTTGACAGATTTGAAGACAAATCTTGTAAATATTCCTTACTTAGAATAAATTTATGGTTTACTCCTGTATTTAGAAATATTTTAAACAGTTTTTAATGCTTACAGAAATGGCCATATATTTACCTCTGGAAGGTCTGCTCGTGTGCAGTTCTACAGTTCAGGTGAAAATAAAACCATCATCATGTATTATTTGAATTTATCTTAAAAGAAAAGATTTCTTAGTAAATAACCTAATACATATTTTAATGTATTATGTTAGGTGTCAGTATTGATTTTTTCTTTTCTCCCATATTTCCCTTTTCTATGTGATCTTCTTGTGCTAGTGATCTTGTATTTATCCAGTGAGCACTTCATTCCCTTTCCGAAGTGTTTAACATTTTAACAAATATAATCAGTCTGTAGACAAGCTCTCTTTTGAGTTACAGTGATATTAAATAGAGCTATTCTAGTGTAGCAACCAGAGTGAGTATTAATAAAACTGTAGAATCAACAGATCCATGAAACCCCCTCCCCAAAACAATCATCTGTCAGGGACAACAGCAATATCTATTGCCTGCATAGTCTGGTATAAGAAAATACAGTCTCCAGAAGAAGCAATTCTATAATAAAAATGTTATTATCTTGTCAAATAAATATCTGGGTTCACTGCAGTGTGCAACAGTTAGGCTCTGTGCTTTGTCTTCTGTAAAGAGGAAGCATTAACATGTGACATTATTATAACTTCTTGAAGTGATCTGTTCTTTATGTTGCAGAAAAAGTATATGTGGTGATACAAAGAATGTTTTATCTACAGAGAATGGGCCTCTCTCCAGTGCCAGTGCTGACTATCATGTGCTATCTGTACCCATGCTTCAAGCTGGGGCCATGCAAGCAGGCTTTTAATTCTGAACGGCATAGCCACTCCAGTGCCTCTACTCTCTGGTTCATCTAGGAGGCAGAATTTATTAGCAAGTAAAAAAATTATTAGCCTGAAGGAATTGCATGGATGAGCAGGCTCCTGTTTAATTGCCTAAAATTATGGGTAGAGCGAGAAAGAGAAAACTCTTTGACAGGTTTGGTTGTTGGGATTCTCAAATACTTGGGAAAGGCATTGTTGGAGTGGGTGGAATGAGTAGACAGATGACTCATTGCAATAGGTGAAGACCTGGAAATGATTGCTGGCTTTATAACACCTCAGAGAACAGTATAATTTCAGTGCCATTTTCTGAGGCCAATGAGTTGTATTGGTACCTGCTTCTTGTTCTGACATGACAAAAAGGTGCATGCTTTAGATTTGTATTACAGGACAGGACTTGGTGTTTACTAACCTCAGAGTGCTTCTGGATGAGGTTATGGTCATAAGTGAAAGAGGATCAAACATCAGGTGGGGTAACTATATCCTTATGTTGTATTTATATGCATGGCATATAGGTGACTGTCCATATTGCTTTGCTTGCAGGGATCCTCACCCATGAGATGAATATTAGTAAGGACTCTGTCTTCAATGATTTCAAGACATGGAGAAAGGAAATCACTCAGCAGAGGCTAAACTCTTATCACCCCAAAACTGGTAGTAATCCAAAGCATTCTTGGGCAAGGTGCTTAATAGGAGAAAAAAAAAAGCAGCTGAATGTAAGCCAGTAATCTGGGATCTGGCATCTGAGAAAGGAAAATAATAATAGTATATTTCCTTCTCTGAAGTCTTGATGACTAACAGCCAGAATACACTATGTAGGACAGTAATTTAATACCATGTCATTTTTTCCCCAGATATGTTTTTTGGCAGAATTAACTCATGAAATAACTATGAAATTTAACAGTGTCTCACTGTCCATTTGAAGCAAATTCAGCTGTGAAGTCTGTAGGTTTTACACAGGTTAACACAGCCATGGGATACCCTAGGCTTTAATTTGACTTACAGGTATATGCGAAATATAGAGATTCTTGTTTTTTTAGTGAGATTTTTCAGTTAGTTATTTGAAATGGGATTTTTTTTTTTTTCCTTCTTGTAATTAAAGAATGAGGACTTAGAACATATGTTGTAGAAACTTGGGAAAAAGATTCACAAGAGCTTATTTATTTGTTCTACTGATTTATCTCCTCTGAGGTGGTTCTTGACCAGCCCACCAACATATTCTCAGCACCTCTATCTCATTGCTCAACTGCAGATTGCAAACTCTAACTATGGGGAAGATATAACTGAAATAGACACTTCTCTTTCAAGCTTCACCCATGTGATATATATTATATGTGCCTAGCACAGTAGAAATGAAAGAGAACTCAATTTATGATGGGAACACTGCTTTAAATTCAATAGCTTGGCACATTAATAAAGAATGATTAAATGTCAGTATTTGGAGAAACTCATGTTATTCTAGAAATGTAACATCCTGCTTGACGGAGTCTTGAACTCCAGTGAAGAGCAGTCTTTTAAATCTTGAAATCCAACTGCCATTTGCCTGGTGGGCTGTCTTATCTGATGGAACCAAGGCCAGCTAAGGGTCTCGTTATTTGACCTTAATTTTCCTGTTAACCACCTACAGCTTCAATGCAAGATGCCAAGAATTTTCTTGGCATCCTTCCACAAACTGCTGGTCCAGATTCTGTTTCTAGTTGCAGCAGCATAAACTGGGGATCTGATCTGACCTCAGCTCCTCTGACCTTTTTGTCTGGATCTCAGACCTGTTTCTGGCTCCCTATAGACCTGACATCATTTTAATCCATGTGAAATGGTCATTGTTCTTTGCCATGTTTAGTGTGTTTCTTTGGAAATTTTGCAGTCATCATGCTGATTTTATATAATGGACCTCCAGTCTGATAGATCTCATGTAGTTGTGTTTGTATAATGAGTATTTCTTAAATTCACAAATACCTTTTAGCAGCAGTACTTTTTTTACCACTCTGCCATTGTAAGTAAGGCTGGATGAATGGAATAAAAATATTGAAATATTTTTTTTATTATTGTTTCCTTCAAATATCACTTTGTCTTTAGCCTCCATGAGCATTTGACACATTAAGTAAATGGACTTTAATAATCTAATTTGTTTTTTCCATTTGCATATGTGAATATTTGTTTTGGAAGAGGCTTTATTCTCATCCAGCCAGGTGAAGGAAAACATGATTCATGATTTATTAGTATCTTAGTTAATCTTAACAACTAGATTGCCAAGTATTGAACACACAAAGAACTTGTTACCAATTAAAAATTAAGCATTTGCACACACACACACACAAAGCTGAAGTAAATCAATAGTTCATTAGAGTGTACTTGTTTAGCTCTACCTCAAAAAGCTTTTTTTAGATTCAAGAATTTCTGTAATTCAGTGCTCTGAACTTTTAAAGGCTGTATCTGCCACAAAAACTCCCATTGTGAAGGTAGCTGAATTACTGAGTGAAGGAGTTTAGAAGCTAAGATGTTGAAATCATTGGGTACCCAGGTATATCATCTGGCAAACTCAGCTTGTGGTGGATGGAGAAGAGGTGGAAAGCAGATAACTTTTCAAAGCAAAGACCACTTTGTTTTCACTCAACAAGTTCAGGCTAACCTCCTGACTCAATATGGGGCAGCGTTGCTGAAGGTACAAATTAATAATAGAATCATGAGTTCATGCATTAAGCCAGAGGAAAACCCATTGCTTTTAGTTGCAACTCTTGCTTCTTCAGACTTGGAAATAAGTTTTATATCAAAAAGGATATTCTCTCTGCTATCTCATGGGGTGCTGGCTTACAAGATTTAAACTTATGTGTAAATTGATTCAACCCACATGTCAAATTAAGTTATGATCTATTGACAGTTGTGATCAGATCCTGAAGGCATATGCCAATACCTCTGCAACACAGTTCTGGCTCAAAGATTCTCTTCCTTTTTGTTTGGAAACTATTTATTAATTATACAAGATTTGTCATACCTTCACAAATTTTTTGAGCCAGAATTTTTGGAGGAAAGGTCAAAATGTGCAGTTTGTGTTTCATAGCAGATTTCTAAGGACAGCGATGTCTCCTACTGCCCTACTTATCTGTAATACCAGAATGCCTGATAATCCAAATCCTCATTGTTGTCTTTCCAGCACAAATGGGTTTGAAGGAATGTCCAAATTCAAGTGAAACCACCTTCATTTTTATCAGTCAAAAACCCCAGGAAGATTAAAATAGTCAGCAGCTAGTCTGTTGTTTTGTTTTTTTTTTAAGTAATGTGTTTGTTGATTTTGTGCAAAAGAATTTTCTTTATATATAGTAATTTATAAGCAACTCATTCAAAATTTAGAACATCTCTAGCAATTTAAACAGAAATATCTTCTTACAGCTGCTGAAAATGCAACAAAAGCTTGATTTTTCTCAATCTATAATTAAGAACAACTTTTAAAAATTGTAGGATTTTTTCTTTTTTTTTTTTTTCATTGCTGCCTAGGAATCTCTTCCCACCCTCTTGCAAGCAGGAAATGCAGAAAGTAGGATTAGAGTTCATTTTAAGGATTTGGAGAGATAAATGTGTTTTTATTGATCCCTTGGTGCTCTGAGTCACAATGTTTAAACAGGCTGCTGCCAAAAAGTTAAACAAAAAAATTTTTTTTTCTTTCCCTTCAATGCTTTCTAGCTTTATTACAGACCAGCCCAAGTTAGGCACATGTAACTAGAAACTCTAGTACCTTATGAGACAGTAATAATCACCATGCTGGGCCATAATTATATGGCATGAATCTCAGGCCATAGATGAGGGGAAAACAAACAGGTTTATGTCAAAGGAAGGTATTTCCAAATATCAAAGAATTTAATTTTAAGACTACAAATTTGATTAAATCATTGTAAAAAGTGCAAAGCATAGTATACCCATTCTCTATATAATAGGAAAATAGCTTTCTTTTTTTTACCACATTAGAATTTTAAAATGTCATTTTAGCTTAGAAAGGCAAGGGCTCTTTAGGAGAGGTCACAGCAAAGTCTTCCAAGACAGTCAAAGCTAGAGAGATCACAGCAATGATGGCCTGATAGTAATGAGTAGTCCTTGATTTGCAGGCAGACGGTTTGTGTGACCTACTAAATCTCTGTAACTTTTACCCTTTTTTTAATCATTTTTTTTCTGCAGCCTTGGCTTGGTGTCAGTGAGTTGGTGTGTGAGATTAGTCGTTCTTTGGACTGGTTTTAGCATGTTTTATTTTTCAGCTGTAGAATGATTTTTTGGTTACATAAGCCAAAAATTTCCAAGTGAGGTGCTTAAAACTGATTTCTAAATATATTCTGAAGTATTGATAGAAGTGTCTCAAGCTTCTAAGTGGGCACAGGATTCATATAGCATCTAGAATCGCTGAGGACTGAAAGAATTCATCAACTTTAAAAGCTGCATTCATTCTAAATAAGAGAGACACTTTCAAAAGACACTAAATCAATGAACCTTAGATCCCTCAGTCACATGAACATTTTTGAAAATGTTGTCCTGCTTGCTTTTTGAACATATGACTAAAGACTGGCAAAGAGTGGATTTTCTAATCAATTATGTAGAATTTGTACAGGAAAGCTACTCAAGATTAGGGGTTCCTACCCCCCTTATATTTCTTTTTGAATTTATTTAGAAATAAATATCAATATATTGTAAATTAAAAAAAGGTATAGGTGCAAAAGTGTGCAAAAATTGGTCCAAGAAGAGCCAACACATTGAAAGCAAAAAAACTATCTGGGGTAAAAAGTATATATACTTTTTGTTTCCTACATGTTGAAAGGAAGCTAGCACTTTAATTACAGATCATTTAAAAAAATCACTTGATGTGCTTATATACTGTTAAAATAATGCCTTTCTACCTGTTAAATTGTAGAAAAGGGATTTTATACTTGAAAAAACCCCAACATAGTTTGAAGGCGGCATTTTCATTGTTTGGTTTCTTCTCTAGAGCAGTCTGAGACTCACACTGGGGCTTCATGTAGTGTCCTACTTGCAATCTGGATTATTGCAAGTTCTCCAAATGACATGTTTTCAGACAATTATTGTTGTTTACACTCTTATTTAATTGGGAAGTTATTAAGAACCCATTTTTTCACTTAGATCTCTCTAGTTAAAGCAGGGAAGGCTAAAATAAGATCACATTTTGGCAAGGTTTTTGTACATGTGTATTGTTTTTGATGCACGAAAAATACCCTTATTCTCCAACTTGCCACCAAACTAAATATTGGGGAAAAATTCTTTCCATTCTTCATCATATTCTGCTTGCCCAGGACTTTGTATAGGATTTCCCACAGCTAGTGGCTTCTGTTGTGGCCACTTGCTGTGCCCACCAGTTTTAAACTACTACAAGAGAAAAGCAGAACCAGCAGTTTTTCAGAAATTCCTGGAGCCTGTTGTAATTCTATGTTGTTGTTAGGTCTTATGCTAAAAACCAGTCCCAATAGCTATGCTGGCTGGGTTTGAAGGCTTTCTACAGCTTCAGATTCTTGTGCTAAAGCAGGCTTTCAGACGGTTTGGGCACTAAGAGTATGTGCAAGTCATGTTTCTGTGCCACCTCATTGAGGGAAAAGGGAAGGTCCACAGGCGTACAGTGCACTTTAAACTCCCTATCACATTCAATCATATGTTTTGTCAAATAGTTCAAAGTATTTGCTGAATTTCCTTGGTAGATAGACCTACACAATTTGTATGTTTGACCAAATGTTTCTACTGCTAACCAGTTGAAATTTTAATCAGTTTAATGTAAGAAGAGTTGGTCCTGATCAATTAACTGTTCATAGGTTCAGATTAAGAAGATAACACTGTTCTTGGATAAAAATAGTTGTTCAAAAAACAAACCAGCAACATTTCCAGGTGTAGAAATACCTAGAGTTTAAAGTAGTGGTTCTGGTGTGTGTTTCCCATATCCATATATTACTTTCAGCCTATCAAAGACAACTGCAGAATTTGTATGGGTTTTCATAAATTCTTCATACTTTCCTTTCCCTCCTACTCATCCATTTTCTTCATACTCAAATATGGGAGATAGTTTGACATGTTACCTTGCTTCTTCATAATACTCTACCTTATGGTAAAAGGAAAATTTAAGGCTTTTATTTTGGACCATAATTTCAATATTCTCTGTAACTGATTTAAACCTGGATCATAGTAAAAAATGCAGACTAATAAAATACTGTATGATTTATGTAACTTTTTTTATTGAATGAATGGACACTGAACAATCAGGAAAGTAAAAGGAAATCTAAGGTGCCTGGAAAAAAAATCGATGAATTAACACATGCTAATCTCAGCTGTGCAGCTACATTTATCTTGCAAATCACTGGCAGTAAATGGGGAGAATTTATCATATTTCTCCTGAATTGTAAGAGCTTAGAATCAACACTTGAGATGGAGGGACTGAGACAATTTTGCCCTACTGAAGCTAGAGAAGACAAAAGACAGTCACTCAATGATTTTGTCCTGAGCAGCCCATAGGCTGGCAGACTTCATGAGAAAAAGGTTTAGGCGATGACCAAAGGCAGGCTGGAGGGGATAAGACTTGCCTGCCCTGCTAATGAAAACCCAGTCGCAGAGATTTTCTTAAACTGTCTTGATGTTAATTCAGGAAATACCTTATCTATTTTGGTAAGTTAGGAAGTAACACTTTACAGAAAATAATGTATGGTTACCACTAATTAAAACAAATAATAAAAATAGATGTTTTCACTACTAGAAACGGTTCATACCCATGCTTCAAATAAGAGGTCTATCTTTCCAAGTTGTGTTTCTTCATACATATAGCATTCTAACAGACAGCATGTCCCCTGGAACCAATTTATATTACAATTTCATGTTCTTTGTGCTTGTTTATACTCACAAACACTTGGAAACTTATCATAGTTACAAATGCATTAATCACAAGATGTCACTGAGTAGATTCAACAATTTTCTTCTTATCAGTTGCTCATGGATTGTCGATTTTAAGTCCTCCCTATTCTCAACTATTTATTCTTGATGTATGTTCAGTTTCCTGATTCATAGGGTGTGGAATAATCAACCCTTTGATTAGATGACTGAAATATATTAGAAGTATTTTACACAGTAAATGAAAGGCAAATATTTTGTGACAAGCAATGATTCAGACTATCAGCTGTAGAAACTGGTTGGATAAAATGGCAGATAATGTTTTAAGTTATAGATATTCCTTTATGATCAGGTAGTACCAAAACCTTCACCCTCTCCAAAAAAAAAGAAGAAAAAAAAAATAAAAATGTCCCCTTACCTAACAAGTTACCTATACAAAACAAATTGAAGAAAATTATAAAATAAGGAAGCAAAACATTTATGATTATGTGATTATGATTTGTATTTGTGTTCAAGATTAGACCTTCTCTGTCTTACAGCTTAACAGCGTTATGAAAAAAAGAGTTATGTGAGTTATCTTCTCAGTAGTGGTGGGACAGATTGAGCATATTCATATCATGTAGCTTGATATAGTAACTGTTTGGTATCTGCATTTTGCCATCAAAGGACTTTCGTGCATCACACAGTAATATGAATTTTGCTTGCCAGGTTATTGCACTGACTGCAGTGGGAGTCTGAAGGGTCTAATTTCCATTTATCTGACAAACTTTTATGAGTATGTTACATTTTCATTATTCTTAGAAGCAAGGACAAAGGCAGATTAAAAGTAAGCACTTGCTAGCATGAATTATTGTCAGGGTTTGCACTGCAAAATGACTCTGCAGATAAGTGGAAGCTGGGCCCTTCTCTCTGCCTGGTGAACATCTTTCTCAAATGGCAACACACACTATGATTTTTAACATTTGTGCTTTCAAGGGTATTTGAGCGTCGTATTTCAAAGGGCAAACAAAAGTTCTCAGATTTGACTATTCACAATGAATTAATAAAAATCATTACTCTGAATCATACAATCATAGAATAGTTAGGTTTGGAAAGGACCTTAAGATCATCTAGGTCCAACTCCCCTGCCATGGTCAGGGACACCTCGCACTAAACTACATTGCCCAAAGCTGTCCAACCTGGTCTTGAACACCACCAGGGTTGAAGCATTCAGAACTTCCTTGGGCAACCTATTCCAGTGCCTCACCACCCTCACTGTGAAGAACTTCTTCCTTATATCTAATCTAAATTCCCCCTGCTTAAGTTTAAACCTATTACCCCTTGTCTTACCACTACAGTCCTTAACGAAGAGACCCTCCCCAACATCCTTGTAGGCCCCCTTCAGATGCTGGAAGGCTGCTATGAGGTCTCCATGCAGCCTTCTCTTCTCCAGGCTGAACAGCCTCAACTTTCTCAGCCTATATTCATAAGGGAGGTGCATAATGTGGTGTGTATTGAAAAAGAAAAAAGAAAACCGATTGCGTGGGGACACAGAGCAGAGGAGTCAAAAAACCCTCTCCAGTTAAGAGAAAATTATTTCATGTGTACAGGGTTGAAGGAAAATGTCACTGTCTCATTTGGTGTGTATAAATTGTATTACCATTTGAAGGTACATGATCAGATTTAAATCTATGGATCTATAGCGACCACCGGCAGTGCTTTCATGGTGCTGTTAATTCAGCAGACTTAGCATTGTGTGTAGCAATTGCATTACAACAGGATGAACCAGCAGATATGGTGCTATAATTTCTTTCTAATTGTAGAGATATCACTGGAATGGTTTCCAAGATGAATTAAATTTTTTCCAAACAAAATATTTGTACTAGTACATTGTGAAATATGAAACGATAATTATATTGATAGGCAAAAGTTTCCTGTCTAATAAAATTGGCTCATAAGGCATTGAATTCCTCCTCTGAGAATTATCTTGGTTTGCATTTGGTATAGGGCAAATGAGGTACAAGTCTGCAGTGAGAGTCTTAAACAGGGCTTGAACTGGGAGGCAAGACAGCTAAAATGTAAAACAGAAAGAACTGTTCTTTTCAGTTCTGAGAGAACAGAGAATCTTAAACAGATGATCTGTTGAAAAGTCTTCATGGGCCAGATGCTCCAGTACTAAGAAGGCAGGTTCACAGAAAATTTTCCAACCAGCCATCTGAAAACTACAGCTTTTTCTGGAAGGAAATCCATCAGAAAAACCAAAGTTGCAGAGAGTTAGGATGCCTGATCTTCCAGGAAAATTCCTAAGAAAATACAAGCAAGGTCACGTGAACCAAGCTACTCAAGAAAATTCTAAGTTTGTTTTCCTGGGTGTAATCAGTGATTCAGTTTCTTGCACCCAGGAGTATATGCAACCATTAGTGAGAAACTTAACTTACTGCAGCCCCAAAGAGATGCCCCAAGATGCATTGAAGGTTCGATGTTTGGCTTTTGATGATGGTCAGTGAGTCCACTGCAGCCAACCCTTTGCCCACAGAAACACTGCTGCAGTTGGTCCAGAAATGTCTTGATGACCTCAGTCAAAAAGAACATCAGCTGCTTTTCAGAATGCTGCAATTAATGAAAAATGGTTTTGATCAAACCTGTGCTGTGAATGAGTTCACTTACAGTACTCCGCATGGTATTAAAATATGGCTTTCATCCACTGTAGGAGAAACATGTTTGAGCAGTGTATGATTTCACACATACATAAGGACAAAATCAATGACTCCCATCTTAGAGATGCTGCAGATGCTCAAGAGGAAAATCATCATTTTCTGATTATAGCTCATTCTTTTTATTTTTTTTTTAAAGGTGCCTTAATGACTACTTTTGTACAAAGAGTGAATTTTTCCAGTATGAGATGACAGATACTGTTCCAAACTCATGATGCTTATTGCTCTATTCCTGCTATAACTGATTTAATATTTCATGGATTTGGGGGGCTTGGGGACTCCTATGTTTCCCCAAGTACATGGCTGCCTGCATGTTTCTGTTCTTAAATCAGAGTAAGGAAAAGTACAGTCCTGGACCACTGGTATCAGAGAGAATTTCAGCATTGACTTTGAGAAGAATCAGGTGAAGTTTGGAGGACAAACTGTTGATGTGTATATTAGATGGATCAAGCTTTGGGCTGAGGTGAGATCAGACAGGATACTATGTCTTTCATCCTGTCTTATCTGTAGCTGAAGGTAGTTCCTATAAAAGGACATTTTGCTGTAATTGCAATGCTTTTTTTTTTTCCCCCTGAAGATTTTGAAATTGACAAAGAATTCCACTCTTTGATTTATAGAGACTCAAGCTGCAAGCAGTGGATGAAAAGGAGTTGTCAGCTGCATCTCCACAGGGTGCTGCACCAGGAAACTGAGTGGGATTAGTTCTCCTCTTCTGCAGAAGGACAGCCACATGATGACCTCAGGGGGACCATGAGGCTGACAAAGCTGTGGAGTATGCTGCATGCTGTCTGGGACCCTCAGCAGCTGCAGGTGGCTTCTTATGTATGAAAAACAGTCATGTAAAACACTGTTACAACTGAACTCCTGTTAACCTGACCTCTTTTACTGGTGGTGAAATTTTCTTTTATTCATTGTTCCATCAGGACATGACTTTTTAAAACACAGTGAAAGGGGCCCTGATGTGGATATATTTGAATTACAAAGAGCATGTGTTTCCCGTTTTAAGGAATGTCAGTCTAAGAATTTAATTAAGAAGTAGGTACAGCTGGCGTTTTAACTAAATAAATTGTATTTGTTGTCAGCCTTTCCAAGCAAAAACTTTTATTTCCATATAGCCACAAATTCCACAAATTACAAATACAAACCATGTCCACAGTACCTCATAGTTGCTTTAATCCTGAATACAAAACCATGCCATTGTTTTTTTATCTTGGGTCTATGTGTCAAAAAGAAAGGAAGAAAGAAGCAAGAGAACCAGAAGCATACTAAATGTTGCTACTTTTTGCTTTTTACAAGAATGGTTTTTGAATGTTTGAGATCAATAAAGAGCACATCTGTAAATGATAGCTCAGTTGTCATGAGGAAAATGCATTCACTGGTCTTGTTACCTCAACCCTGTATGCCTGCCTGGAAACTAAGTAAACAAATAGTTTGCCAGCATGAAACATCAATATCCAGAGTATGAAGTTTCACTTGGGATAACATAGGCTTAGCTTCCAAATTGAGATGGTCTGCTAATCAAGTCTGATAGGACATCTTCCAGGATAACATGAAGTAAAAACTAAACTCAGTAGCCCTTGCAGCTGAACAGACAAACCAGTGTTTTTTCTGCTGTCAAAAACTAGTATCTCTAGTACAATGTGCATTAGCTAGAAGAGGTCACCTATTTAATCCAATCCATAATCATCATAATTAGATTATGTGAAATCCATAATGTAGATCTGTTATCTGAAAGAGAATAGGTCAAAGACTATGCCATGGCTTTCCTCAAGATAGAAAGCTTGACCGAGGTGAACTTCCCACAACAGATAAACCAGTTTCCACTGTAGCGACTTCCCATCCTGCTTTTTTAAAACATATGCAGTATTTGACCTAAAGTCACAGTTTATAAACAAGCCACAAAATTTCATGCAGTTTATGGGGGTAATGCATAATCTGAAGTAAAGCAAACTCCCTTTTATTTTTAGAACAAACAGCTTTATTTGAAAGAAATAGCACGGCATATATCTTCTAATACTGGATAATCACCTGTAGCATTAAGATAAAAATCAAAGGGAGGGCAAGTATTCCTGGGACAGAGAATTGATTTCATGCTTCTATGAAAAGGCTGTTCAAGGAGTTTCCAGATATGGGACATCATTCTTACTAAAAATGAGGTGACTACCTGACTTGAAACTATATATTGAATACATTAACTCTTACAATAAAGCTAGTTACAGCTGTGACCTGAGCTCTTATACATTTTAAGACAGTCCTTTTACATTTTCAGTCAATAGTTTTAAGCAGCAAGAATTGCAAAAGAATAGATGTCACCATAATCAAATGATAGAGACTAAAAATCTGGTCTGTATGCCAAAAGAATCCTTTATAGTTTATTTCCAGTGTGGCCAGAATGTTGCTTTAGTGAACTCAGTATACTCAGATCATGAAGTTATTATGGAGCTACTGCTAAGAAAATTGCTGTGTCATGAATACCTCTCTGTCATCTCAGTCTGTCTTGACGAGACCCACCTGACTAGGTGGTTAGTAAATCCTAAAAGACAACTACTGAGCATGAAATGTGAAACATGGGGTAATGGGCTGGCTGAGGCCTTGGTAATCAATAGGGGGTGTGAGTCTGGAGCAGTGGGCAGTTTGCCAAAGGCTACACAGAAGCTGAGTGTTAGGGGAAGAGGATATAAACAGAGCAAAGCCCCACAGAGGTGGTAACTGTGTTTTATGAGAGGGAAGAATGCAGGAGTGGGCTTGGGTTCAAGAGCAAAGTGCTCAGAGGGTGGTGTTTGAGGTACTTGGAGCAGTCACCTGCTAAATATCTGAGTGTCTAAGAGAGGAGCTGGTGAGTCCCATGTTCTGGGAATGCTGTTCTTTGATGTTCTAGGTGTGTTTTTGTAGATGGGGAGAAGGAATATCACAATCTGTTTTTGAGATCCTAAATTGTGTGACTTTTCCACATGGTGGGCATGCTTTCACAGGGGAGGGTGCCAGTGACTCTTATCAAACCATTTTCATCACCTCAAGGTCAAGGACTGAAGAATTTCAACTAAGTGTGAGATAAATTAGAAATGTGACTAAACGTGGCCATTGAGGACATCCCATTGGTAAAAGTGTGCTTAATATTTCAGCTCTGAAGTACTGTGAAGGTAGGTGAGAGAATTATCACTCTAGTGTAAAATTCAGGCTTTCCTGCCTGTGCTGATAACTTTTTGGATTTGCTTTGCTTTGCTTTGCTTCACCACAGCATGCTATACAACACTTACAGCTCTGTCAACAGTTACTGGCCAGTCTTGCATGCCAGGAGAAGAGACCCTCCCATGCATTTGTGACCTTTGGGCTTGATTATTATCTGCAGGAATGAGATGACTAAGCTGAAAAATGCTCAGCTGGTTTGTGATTCAGCAGATGAACAAGACAGGCTGCTGAGAAGATAGCACCCATACGCCCTGCTTTCTCGAGATGGGTATCTGTCAAAGACAGAGCTAGACTGAAGTTTTCAGTGCCCTGCACCAAAGCCCTGCAGATTTATATCATTAACAGTTCTTCCACATTAGGTAATGTTTCTCCTGAAGAGGAGAATGTTGCTTTCAGCAGTGATACCTATTGATATGAAGGGCAGGGATTCCTCATCAGATGATCTGTGTTCTGAGGTATTAATCTATAATCGGCCAGAATTATTGTAGACCTCATCATTTTTACAGCAAAGGATAAGCTCTTCTGAGCTACTCTGCTTGCAATATCAGGCAATCACAAGATCATTGCAAAGCTGTGGAATGTGAGGAAAAAGAATCTTTATGCTCTTGGTGATGTTCAAATGTTGCCTGAAGTCTCGCCCCATTGAAGGTGAAGTTGGGTGCATCTGTATCCACACTAGTAATTTGCTGTTTTCTGGTTTACTCCCAGGCAATGTTCCAGAGTGAGCTAGCTGTTTCCTTCCAAAAGGAGACCTAGAAACAGTTGACATGATAATTTTTTCCAGGGTCTGTTCCTGGATGCAGCCCACACCAAGATTGACTCCTATCTAGGACATTCCTCCCACATTACCCCATGTGGTAATGCAGCACATATCCTTGGTGTCATGCTATGAAAAACACAGCTGTGCCAGACTGCATGCAGCACAATCCTCACATTATTTTAGGCATTACGAGCTGGAAAATGATGACGTATAATGTATCCTTGACATAAAGGAATCCTCGTAAGGGGGGGATGCTCTTAATTCACAGCCACAGCTATTGCATCTTATGGAGCATGGTGAGGCCAGTTCTGGCTGTCCTGTGGTGCCTATAAATGCTCAGATTTCTTAGATGTTAACACAAGAGAGATATATTGAGAACATCTTGTCAGGTGAAAAAGATCATCTGTTTGTAAGACCTTTAACTTGTTTGGCATATAGAGAGAAGAGATGCCTCTTCTCTTCAATGGCAGAGCTGGTAAAAAGAAATAATAATATTAGAAAGCGTCAGAAAAATGTAATGACACAGTCTTTTAATATTAATCAAAGAACAGTTGCTTTCCATAAAAATCTCCTGATTCTTCCACTTACTTGGTGGGACAGAGGCATGTAACATTGTGCCACTGATAATCCAGCTTCTTCCATAAATGAGCCAGCACATACTGCCTCCTCATCACTATTCAGCTGAAAATCAGGTGTGACTACCTTTAGAAAATGTAAAATAGCTTTTCTTATTCTTTTTTTTTCCCTGAAGACAATGTGCCATGTTCCAAGACTGAGTAGTTTGAAGAAAACTGGTCAGTGTATACAACAGTAAAATAACATCTTGTAATTAAATTTCAAGACCTAATTCTCAAAGACTTATGAACTCCATGTCTAAGTACGTAGGTATGTACATATTTAGTGATAGCTTTCATCAGAAACAGAACTAGTTGTTGGGAAGCTGGGACACGATAGCTACTCAATAGCTGATACTCTCACATTTTATGATGGAGTGCAGAACAATAACACCCTCAATGGGCATTAGAGTTCTATTTTTATCAGAAGTCACCGTCAAGCATAGCAGCTCTCTTGCATGCTGACAATGACCACTAGTAACTTGCATGCTACACAGAATTTCAGCAAGAGCGAAAAATATTGATGGAAACACCATCATTTTAAATAAATCTGTCCTTAAGGCTTCCAACTATGGATGTGTCCTTTTTGCTTATGGGTTGTAGCAGTCAATTTCGTGTCCATTATTCTTTTTAATTTCTGTAGATGTTCTTATACTGGTCTGGAACACACAATAAATAACTCTCCATGTTGTTATTCTGAAGACTGATGATGTGATAGTTTACTATATCTTGTATAACGGCTGCAGGAGAAAGAAGTGTACGAAATGCAAGTAAAAACAACTATAGTATTCTCAATGTCATAATACTATAAAAAGTATTCTTTGACCTATTCTCAATATCATGATAGTATAAAAAATATTCTTTGACCATATAGTTTAGTTTCTTGACAATCTCATTCCCAACAATAAAATCATCTCCAGTACAGTTTGTAATGATTATCCCAATATTTTTCCAGCTGTCATCAGCCATGACTGTGCCTCTGTAGCAACGCCAAGACTGGCCTATGTTACTGAGCTCAGGGAATGCTTCTATATGCAAGTCCATCCATGCTTCATTGAAAACACCAAGCATGGTTTTTTTCCTTATTTAGTGTTGGAGCTACATGCTTTAGATTATAAATTTAAACTTGCATAGTTACTAGACTCACATGGCACAAAGTGCAGGCCAGGGACAGTTTGCAAACATTATTATCATGCCTTGTATTTAGTTTTTGGACGTTCTAGAGGTTTTTTTATTGTTTTAAAATGTTGGCAAAAGCACAGGCAACAGTATCAAAGCCCTAAAGGTTAGAAAATGAAGCCAAATGCATGAAGGACTGTTACCCAGCCATACTTAGGGAATACGTTGGCTCACAAAGAAGACAAGTGAAACTTTGTGGTTTCCCACAGGCTGAATTGATTTGCACTGCAGTCCTTGTGCTGATCACTTACCTTCAGATGCAAAAACTGAGCTACACCCCTGCATGTATAAATAAAGGTACATTTTGAATTTAGAAGATAAGGGTCAAAGTGGGATTAAAAAATTCGTAGAAGGGGGAGGAAAGACAAGGATTGTAATAGTATTAAGTAGCTACGTAGTGAGGTATATAAGCATCTTAATGTTAATGAATGCAAAGCTTAAAAATTGCAATCTGCCATTTTAGTCTACAGCTCCAGTGAACTAACTGAGAAGTGAGGAAACTTGCATACACAGCTGTGTTCAGAACTCTGAGGAAAGAAGCTGGGTAGATTTCTAGGAATGCTGGAACAGAGAGCTTAACTAAATATGTTTCCTAAAGATAGACTTTATTTTGATTTGGAAACTAAACCAAATTCCTCTTAAGCAAATACTTTTTTGTTCCAGAAAGAAGTCTTACAATAACTTGAGGATAATATGAAAAATCTTGTTGTAACAGGTGTATATTTTAATGTACGAGATATTAAATTTTCTACTTTTTATTTTCACGTAGTGTGAGCACTGTCGTATGTAGCATTAGTTGCATGTTCCCTTTGCTTCTACTTCCTTATTGTAGTTTTCTGCAAGGAAGATTTATGACAAGTGACGCTATAGGGATGACTGGCTAAGGCATCAAAAGCAATCTTGCCTTAAGCTTATCTCTATATTGCATAAGATTTGAATCCTACCAAATGTTTGTTCTTATAATGCAGTCCTTGTTCTTACTGACTGGTGCTGTGAATGACCAATTTGGGGCCATACTTGACTTCATTAATGCCAAGAGCAATCTTGTCATCAAAGTTGATTGAACTCCTCAGATAAAAGGTATTAATATGCCTATGTATTAATTGTCTTTGGTTCTAGGGTAGGAATTGGATGCAAAGACTTTGGAAATGAATACAAAAGTAGATGAAATTTCTTGGTTGCCACCAGTCAGTGTGAAATGATATTTCGGAGAAAAAAATCCCAAATATTTTGATACTGCCGATACAAATGTGGCAGTAATACAGTCTGGGGGCTATTTGAAGAGAAAGAAAAATGGTTTCATTGTTTGCTTAAAGATGCTACAAAATGAACAACTGAAAGACTGGTTTGACTATTGTCTTGCAGGGATTTTGTATCGGAGGTCTGTATATTAGTTATTCAGGCAATAATGTCTCAGTCTGGATTGCAAAATCAGGTATGTGGTTTTAAAAAGCATTACCTTATGTTTGAAACCACTAAGTTTAGCCCTGTAGATATTTTTCTTCTGGTGGGGTGGGGAGAGGAGCTTATTTACAAGTTAGTCATCTGGTCTGGATACCTACAGCACATTTGCTTTCTCATGAGCTTTTGAGCTTTGTCAAGAAAAAGTGGTGACTACAGGAAATGTTATGCTTTACAAGTGAGAGCTGTTAGTCTGTGGTAAGAAGCCACAGATTTTGATGTCTTCACTGCTTTAGAGATGTGAAATATTTTCATGAAGAAAATTTATTGTAATGTTACATTATGAGTTTCTGGGGTTGGTGCTATGAACAATAATGTCCTGTCTTCACAATATACTATTAACTTTTATTCTTGATATGCCTTTACATGCTTTTTTGTCTTTTACTCCTCTCTCATTATCTTTTTTTTTTTTTTTTTTTTTTTTGTGAATACATACACATTTCAAATGACTGATGAGTTTCTACAAACATGCAGAACTCCATTATATATATGGGCAGAGTAAAGGAAAAGATCATAGAAAATAAATTTGGCAGACGTTTTCAGAGGTTATATAGTCTACATTCAGCCTCAAGAATTCAATTCTGCATTTGCCACCCTGGCAAACATTTGTCTAACCCCTCCTTAGAAGCTCCTAGTGACAGAGATTTCACAATCACTGAAGGCAATTTATTCCCACGCCTAGTGATTCTGAAAAAAAAAAAAAAAAAGATATCCAACCTGAATTTCTCCAGCTGTAATTTGAGTATATTTCCTCTTGTCCTTTCTCCAAGGACGTGAAGAACAGATTATTCTTTTGCTCTTTGCAGAAGCCCTTTCTGTATTTAAAGACTGTTATCAGGTCTTCCTTCAAGGCTTCTCTTCTGTAAACTAAATAACCCCCATTAGTTTTCACTTACAGCTTAATGTTACTTAGCTGTGAGATATAATATGGAAGGAGCACTTGCAAAGAACGCAGAATTAGGACAGTTAAAGAAAAGTTTCAGAAGATACACTTGAAGAGTGCTTAGCTCTGCATTTTATGTTCTTCTGTCTCATTTATTTCCCAAATTCAAATTTAGAGCCTTGTCTAACACTTGTTTACGAGGCTTTTGCTAATTGCCACTCCAGTCCAGATCTAAGTTCAGATTTCAGTAGCACATATAGCTAAGAAAGTACTTTATTCAAGAGTTTTAATTGAGGTCAGCATTTACCAGAAGTGAGTTAAATCTGACAATTAGAACCACCTGAAAGAACAGTGGCTTAAAACTGTACTATGGCTGAAAAGGAGGATACTATACTTGGACTTCATAGGAAGTTTTCTGACAAAATATGATAGTTCTTTCCATTAATGTACTATTTCCCCACTTTTTCTTTTTTCCTGAAAAGAAGGAGGGAATTTGTAACAAAACTGAAAAAGACATTTAATTTAAAAAGAATAACTAAGCTTATATGCATTCCTAAACTGTCTCTCATACTTCATGAAGATCTCAAAAGTTGCTCTAACCCTATCTAGTATTAAAACTCTTATCTGTGTTAACAGCAAAACTTCATGTTACTAAGCCTGCTTATATTCCTCATGTTTCATAGAATTTCAAGTTATCCAGGCTTTGTATTAGATAAAATATTATCCAGTCACTTTCTCACTGCTGTCCAAGAGCTGTGCTTTCATCTGTGTTTTTCCTTCTTTCTCAGGGTATACAACAAAGGGCTTAATGTAATTGTCTTTGCGAAATGATGGAATGTTTTTGCCATGATTTGTTATTTTTGCTGTGGTTAGCATAAAAATGACTGGAAGAGTGATAAATTCATAAGGCTTCAGGCAGAATAATCTGGAATATTTATTAACCTGAATTTGCACAAAATATTTGAAGATGGTTTATCTAAGACCGTGTTAGGTAATCTACACAGACAAACAAGGAACTGGTTTAACAACCAGTAGTAGATTCAGAGATAAGAATAGACAGGTCATAAACTGATGTGACTTGTCCACCTTGATAGCACAGAAAAAACAAACAAAAAAGTGCTAGGAGTATGAAAATGGTCTTACGCTTGTGCATTGCATTAATGACCAACAGGCTGGAATTCTGTCTGCAAATTTGGCACTGGATTTGAAAGAAGAGTCTAAAAAATGGGAGCAGAACTGGAAAATACTACAGTGTACAGTCTTTTTTTAATTACAGAAAGATTTAGATGTTACTTGACTGATGCATAAATATGTTTAGAAAACAGCCGGCATTAAAAGGCTCTGTACAAGAAAAAACCATAACAAGGATGCTTTTAAGCCAAAGGCAGACAAATTCAGGCAGGAAATGAGGCATGTGCCTGTTGAAGTGAGGTGGGAGCAAGTGAGATTAGGTAATAAGAGAAGTGATAGGCTTTTCATCTCTCTGTGTCTTCAGATGAAGACAAACTGCCTTCTTGTGAGATGTGCTACAGCAAAGCACAAGTAACTAGACTCTTCTGTGGGACAGTGAGTGACATGGATGGTCTTGTAGCATACAAGTAGTGAAAACATATGACAGATCCTTGTGGCTTCTCTTTCTGAAAGTCAGAGCACTTGGCAGTGTGCTTAGAATTCTGAATTGTGGAAGACATAATTAGTAAGTTTTCTGTTAAGATCTATTGTTTTGTTACTCCCTTCTACAAAAGTGGCAAGTAGATCATCTTTATGCTTATGTCAGTTGCTTAGTGTCAACAGCTTGCCTTTCACCATGCTCACACAACCAGGATTTTGAATTCCTCCACTGTTTTGTGAACAGCCTTTCTGAGTGCTGAAAACATGCTAGCAGCAAGGTTTTGGAGAGTGAGAGATGAACTGTTTCTCCAAGTGCAGCTCTCAGGATCAGAGTGTACTTCTGTGCACTTGAAGCATGGTGGGTCAGCTAGTGTCACCCTGCAAACTCCTCTCCAGCCAGGATTCCAATGGGAGAAATGAACCACTTCAAAGGACCACTGTTTTGTGTAAAGAAGTCTTTTTCCCACTGATGTGTCAAGTTCCTTGAGTCAACCTGTGTGCAGCTCTTCTTCCAGAAACAAGAGCAACTAAGAAGGAACTAAGATCCTGACTTTGTCACCACTCTGAGCAGATACTTCAGAAAACTAACTTGGGAGCCATCAAGCATGAAAATGCTTGTGGCACTAAAATAGAAAGTACAGGGCATACAAAACTGCTCTGCATTATCCCTATTTGTAACATTTCCTTCCTTGCCCTGTTGGTTTTTTTCTTAGCAAGATCCTATGATTTTGGGCATTGCCAACACAGATGATTCTGTGTGCTGAACTCCACTCATTTCATCTCAGACTTTCCTTGATGCCTAACAGCATCCAAAGGAGACCACCAGTTCACATCTCTGCTCCTGGGTAGCCTTGGCCAGGGAGAGGGAGCATAGCAAGGTGCCCACTTCTCTTGCTGAAGTAACTTGTCAGGTTAAGATGTAGCAGAGCTCAGTTCCACCTCATCCATGCTGATCTCAGCTGTTTCCCTGTATATGTTAGGGATGTCTACAAGATCTGTTGGAGAAAAGTAGCCAGCTGTTGCTGTAGTCTTCTTACCTTCACTGACAAGAATTTCTCTCTCTGTCAGAGACCTCCAGCCAGTCAAAGGCAGGAGTGTCCCTTGTATGGACAAGGTGCCAAACCTCCAATGGGCTACTCTCTAGGAGGGCTAGGAGGTGCTTATGATGTATTTTCAGGCCACATAGATAGTTATGGGCTTTTTCATTGCTCAGTACTCTTATTTCTATGCTGTAGCTGTGTATTGCTCAACAGAGGTTCAGTTTAGGCCACCCTTGCCCTGGACCTCCTTCTCTCAGAGAAACCGCTGAGCCCCACATCCACAATGTGCCATGGGGAAGGAGATGGAGCAACCAGGTCCTTGTGCACTCCTGCCCTCTTCTCCAGTCAGGGCAGATCAACCAGAGAAGACATCCTGAAGAGATAGCACTTCATCTCACAAAATTTCCCTGGGGAGACCATTTCTTCAAGGGAGGTAAAGCACCTGTTTACCAGACTTTATTCATCTTGTGGAGTCTGTTCTTGTTTACTGTTTTCATTTCTCTTTCTTAGTTCTACCTAAACTCTGTTTTCAAATCTTTTACTTTATTGTAACTATCACAAAAAAAAGAAATAAAATAGTACCCTCTCCTGTTTCTGCTTTGCCTCCCCTCCCTTTTCCCACCAGCTTTAGTTTCTGTTTTTAATTGTTTTGCTTTGTAGGAGAAATGAAAGACTGTTTACTGATCCTGTCCCCACCCTTTCTTTTCGTGTCACAGTTAGTCCTTGAAATATGACGGAACAATAGATATGCATGTTCTCTTCCCCTGTGAAATTATAGTTGCTATTTAATTCTCTGTTTTAAAAGTGAACATGGTGTGAACGAAGGTTTGGATCATCTTGGATGGATCCAGTATGTGCTTTGTTCTGTTGAGCATCCTGACGTTTTGGTGGACTATGTTGTGTAACTTCCTTTTTTTTTATCCACCTGGAATACTGACAGCAAACCTGG